>NW_019737102.1:270003-272419 GCF_002891405.2 Cryptotermes secundus
TCCCACCCCACTAGCAATAAAAAACTCCATGGAGATAAGTCATTCTTGAGAAGTCGCCAGTTGTGCAGCTACTCAAGAATTTCGCAATATTTTATGGAACCCGAAGGTTTATAACTGCCTTCACAAAGAGTCCTTCACTGGTCCCTGTTAACTCAGTCCATACCAACCAATCCTAAGAGGTAGCTTCGTTAAATAACTTGAATAAACGAGGCAACGAGCAGTGAATCCTATTCATATGTGAGGTTTGTTTCGTTGGTACCCTGGGCCTTGCTGGAAGAACTGGAAAAGACTGAACGAACAGAACCAGGATTGAAAGTTTTAGCCGGGTGTTATTAATAGTATATACATAATATTACGGAACTAACATGCAACAAAAAAGGTAAACATCGCTGTAATAGACCGTGGAGGCGCATAGGTTTGTGAGCCGTTAAGAATCCCACTTATTGTAAACAATCTGCTCACAGATGGCGGTGAGGTCGTCGGCTTTACGCGCCGGTCGCCGGTTACCCCCAGGAAGTTTCCTGGGACTCATTTATGTTAGAAGCTGAGTAGACCCCAGGGTCATAGTGCGGTTGCAAGGATTTTTTCCTTTTTTTCCTTGGCACTACAGCCCCAGTGGGCCTAGGCCTACCTCCATGAACTTCTCCGTTCACTTCTGTTTCTCTAGATCTTACACATTCGGTAGGACTCCTTGGGCGGATGATCAGCTCGTCGCAAGGCCTCTACCTATACACAATCACAGAAAAACGCGCACACACAAACTAAACATTCATGCCTTGAGTGGGATTCGAACCCACGATCCCGGTTTCCAAGCGAGCGAAAATAGTACATGCCTTAGACCGCTCGGCTACCGTGACCGGCAGTTGGAAGTATTACGTTGATCGAAAAAGCCCATAACTTCATTGGGACTCGAACCCGCTACCTTCCGGCTTGTATATAGTGTCTCAAACAACTACACTACCGCGTGCCCCAGCCGGAACAGTTAGAAGTAAATTAGTTTCTATGTCTAAACACCGCGCTACGGAGTACAGAGTACAGGTCCGCACTCTCTTGACGTATAGCTCAGTCTGTATATCGAAGGGCTACGGGCTGGACGACAGGGGTTCGGATGCCGGCATATGCAGGGATTTTTCTCTTCTGCACATTGTCCAACCCGGCTCTGTGACACACCCAGCCTCCTATCCATTGGATACCGGGGGTAAAGTGGCCGGGACGTAAAGCTGACCACGCGCCATATCTAGTGCCGAGGTTAAGAATGTTGGTACTATGCTTCAACTAACCGATACGTGTTCATGACGTGGGGCTTAATTAATTAAATACAAATTTTAATTCACTCAGTGAATATTATGGGTCAAGTTCATTCTTTGGCATCTTCTCCCGCGATAAATCTTCGGTGATTATTGACTAGGAGGGAAGGTGGGTTGTCACAGCTGCTGTGGGTGTGGTCGCGGAAGTAAATGTCCCTGCTTCTGTCTGGAAGCGAAGTTCAGTCGCCCTTCATGAAGCCACTGAGTACACGGCATCCCCTTCCCCCACCCCTTACAGAATTCAGGCTCCACAGTTTCCTCCTCACGCTAAATGTCCATCTTGAGTACAATATTGACAACATAATCATAACTTCGACCTCACGGAAAAACAAGAAATTAATGTTGTAACTTTGATCAATTTATTAAAAACCACGTCATGAAGACGTCTGTTGGAGTGGAGGTATAGCTCCACTAGGCACTAGGTGGAGGTGAGTGGTCAGCTTCACGCTCCGGCTGCTTTACCATCGGGGAAATAGTCCCCGGTAGCCACTGTGTAAGAAGCTGAGTGAGCTCCAGAGCCGGTGTGGACGCTGTGTAGAGTACAGAAAGATCTCTTGCCTCTGTCGGGAATTGAACCTCGGTCGTCCAGCCCGTAGCCCATTGCTATACTCACTAAGCTGTTGAGGGAAATACTAAAGATTTTAAGACACAACGCAAAATTGCTACACATTCATATAAAACTATTTTGAATAAATTATTGCAATAAGAAATTCGCATCGCATATGCGCAAAAGTTGGTGATGCAGTAAGTAATTAGTAGTTGGGTATTCTACACGCATGCGTCAATGACATATGAGATGTCTGACAGTGTGGATACTATTGTTAAATTATTTTAAATTGTGTACTATATTACCCGTATTTCAATGTATGTAGAAAGAGGCAATGGATTTCAGTTGCGAATAGTTTGTCCAAAGGGAAAGGAAAATTCACATGCTGTATTTCTGATGGATAAAAATATGTTCTTATTATAAATATAAACTCCGTGGTTTGTGTCCCTAAGCGAACTATATCGACCGGCCGAGCGACCGCCGTTTGTCGGCGAAGTTAGTGTCAAATTTAGCGGATAGAGAGTGTTGCGTGGTGAGCGCAACGAATCCCCACGGCCGTTAA
>NW_019737102.1:272554-272995 GCF_002891405.2 Cryptotermes secundus
ACCCACTATTTCTCAGAAAATCTGGTAATGCCGGGAATCGAACCTGGACCTCTAGATCTGTAGCCAGCAACTGTGACCCCTAGACCACAGAAGCAGTCCTTTAAATTGTATAGTTATATGTGTATAATCATTTAGAGTTTCATAGTTTAATAATATAATATACACGTAGTTTAATATATTAGACATATAGTTGTGGAATTGTACAAATTGAAATATACTTCTCATATTTTTTATATAAACGTCACTTCACTTTATTAGTGTCGAAATTCGATGAAATTTTGNAGGAGGGAGGTACGTTTGGAAGAGAAATTGATTGTGTGAGAAGAGGCATGGGATCAAGAAATATAGAGAAGAAAGTGAGACACATTGGGTTGTGGTGAGTGCTTGCTCACCGCAAAATGTAAATCCTTGATACAAGGAGAGAATGAGAGAGAGAGAGAG
>NW_019737102.1:273272-278449 GCF_002891405.2 Cryptotermes secundus
ATATATATATATATATATGCCGTAGTGATTGCAGCATCTGATTCTGCAACTCATTTCTGATACCCGAAAATGGTGCTTTAACACAGTTGACAAAATGTACGAGTAGTAACTTTGCTCAGTTTATTTAACGACGCTTTCTGAACCACAGTTAATGTTTAATGGGCTCACGAAGTGAAAGAGTTGATTGCAATTTAATCTAAAAACATTACTTACTTACTTTCCTACTCATGGAATTGAGCCCTTCTTGAGGAGCCCCCAAGAACTTCCCAGAATTTTATTGAACCCGAAGGTTCATTATCGTGTTCACAAGAACCCTCCACTGGTCCATATCCTTAACGAGATCAATCCAACATATATCATCCCATCCTAACTCTCTAAGATCCATTTTATTATTGTCCACCCACCTACGCTTTGGTCTTCCCAGTGGTCTCTTTCCTTCTGGATATTAGACAATACAATAACAGAGCGAAAGAGGGTGAGGTAATCAGAGAATGTAGAACACATGAGGAAATATTTGAGCCGAAACCCGAAAGGAAGTGGCTATTAGGGTTACCTACATGTACATGGGAGTTTGGACAATGATGTAAGAAGCGGAAGAAGTGGGATCCTGCAGAAAATTTGAAGTTAGTATTCGGAATGGGGTCGTCTTCGGTTTAAGGATAGTGGTAGGCCGCGCCATAGCTCAGAAGGTTAGTTGCCGGCTTCCCACTGCGGAGGCCCGGGTTCGACTGGGTCTCGTCATTTTTTATTTGTGGTAGACAAAGTGGCGCTGGGGCAGATTTTCTCCGAGTATTGTCAATCTTCATTCCACTAACTGCTCCACAATCACCCTCACCTATCATCTGGGGCTGGTACAATAGGCCAGTAGTGGCCGCAGTACCAAGTGTACTCAGTCTCACCCCAGTACAAACAAAATAATAGGGACAGTGGTGTGTTCTTGTAAACCCGGTGTTGAGCATTACGTTTCCCTGAAAAGTAGGAATTTCATGTCGAGCTAAACAGCTATCAACTTTCCGAGAGGAAATTATTATATGGACTTAGTAAATAGGAGATTTATTCTGAGAAGTTTGGTCTATAACTAACGCTTCTTACTTTTATTTGGGAGGTTCTCCAATCGAATCTCGGTCAGAACAAAGACTCTCTCTCTCTCTCTCTCTCTCTCTATATATATATATATATAAGTGGCCGCAGTACCAACTGGACTGTCTCACCCCACTAAGAATAATAAAAAATAAAAATAGTACATAATTGCATATTCAATATTTGTTCCATGCCTCAGAGCATCCGACAGAGAAGGTCTCACGAAAGGTTGACAAGACATGTGCATAATAATATACAGAATGTATATATATAGCTCTACAGTTTTTTGGACCTTGGCCACTTTTTCAATTTCCTAACCTTATACACAGTCGATAGGACTCATTGGAGGGGGATCGGCATTTCGCACACAGGACAGGACAAACACAGAATAAACGCACTAAGACATCCATGTCTCAAGTTGGATTCGAACCCAATATATCAGTGTTCGGGCTGACGAAGACGATTCATGCCTTAGACTGAGAGACCACTGTGATTGGCTCGGAGCGCAGGCTATCCTGACTAAAATTTCACAAGATTTTCCTCAGTCTCTTTAGGAAAATATTTGGGTGTCTTCTAAATCCTTTTCCTATTTATTCATCTAGCACCCGACGCAATGATATAGATACGCGGACAGCATTACAAACTAATGCTGCGCGTTTTACATCGAGTGTCATGTTCCCTGAAGAACAGCCTCGACACATTTGCAGTTCAAATGGCAGGGCTCTGCTTGCCTCTGACTCTAGAACTGTTTATGTCGTGCTGAATGTTTCTTGGAATTATTCATGTCACTGTCACTGACACGTGTTCCCTTATGACGTCGTTAGTTCACATAGTTTTTGTTTTCTATTTTTTTTTTTGCTATAGGAAAACTTGTTTTGAAGCTTTTCGTAGAATTTTTGTTTTCTGTTATCTGATACTGGAAATATATCTCCTACATAAGAGTAATAAGCTACAGGACTGCACAGGGATATGCCATGGCTCAGGCGGTTAGTCGCTGGCTTCCCACCGCGGCGCCCCGAGTCAGGTCATGTTTGATTTGTGGTGGTCAAAGTGACATTGAGGAAAGTTTTCTCCGAGTACTTCGGTTTCCCCTGCCAATCTTCATTCCACTAATTGCACCATAATCACCATCATCTATCATCTGGGGCTAGTACAATAAGCCAGTAGTGGCCGCAGTACCAAGTGGACTCTTATCTCACTCCACTAAGATTATTAAGAAAATTAAATAATAATTAAATTCAGTTCTTTATCATTTATGTGCTGAACCAACAGCCGCAAGGCCAATTACAGACACAGCACAGTGCAGATAAAAGTAGTTACATACTGGACAAACACAACATAAAATCAAAGAATAATTAAAGGCGAGAACTGAAGGAAAACACTTTAATGCCCACAAGAAAACAAAATAATAATAATTTAATTATCACAAATATAAGTTGCTATTGACAATTGAGAAATGTAAGGTCTTAATCATACCACAGCAGTAATGTTACTGACCTTCATGCCAGTAGACTTTGTCTCGATCCCTTTAAGAATCCTTGATTTTATTTGAATTCAATTGTATACTTGCTGATTTTTTTCTTAAAGACTGAAATTCAAGTAACTCATATTCATAAATTTGCTTCGTACCTCATAGAGAACATTTTTTCTCTATTACAAAGGTCAGTTCGTTAGTGCTGTTTAAGGAAAATAATTGCGATTTAACCTTATATTCATAAGAAATATAAATATATCCTGTGGGAGGAATGTTCGGAAATTCGTCTTTAATATTAAGGCAGATTATACATGTAGTAAACAGTGTGTTAAAAGGTAAGTCGTTCTACAGGTCTTTCTTCTGTAGGTAGAAGTTTCGAACCCTCATAGAGAAATGTGTTCAGCCATTTTCGCGAGTACAAAATATTCTGAATGCTATCAATATCCCGAGCTTCTGAAATGTAAAGTTTAGATACAGCCATGAATTTAACAGTTAATTGTAATTGGCTTTAGAAAATACTCTGATATATGGCTGAAATCCAGAATTGTGGAGTGAGAAGAAACATCCATTGCTAGGCTACAGCGACGTAAACAGCCGGCAATAGCTAGGCAAACTCTCTGTAAACATGTTTCCACTGCAACTGAATGACCTGAACGCGACAACAGATACGCACGCAACAATAGAAGAGCTGTTACTTACGGTATTTTCTGTTCAGTCCGCCCTGAGGCTGTATACTGGGGATCGCTTGGAGGTGGGTTCGAATAAGTCTACCTTAGCCCTGTTAGTCGTAGGATGCGACGAAAAGGGAACCTAGTGCCTGGGAGTGTAAGTGGGCCAGTCTGTTCCTGGGGGATATAAATACGGGGACCTGACCCTACAGGTTGAGGAGTCTCGAATCTGCTTGCTCACTTCTCTTATAAGCACTCTACACAGACCCCACAGAATATACTGTCTCTATTGTTGCTGACGTCACTGCTTAGTGGAAGTGTGTTTACCGAGCCGTTGCTTAGAAAAGGGTTGCATAACCACGTTGTTCCAACGCTGCTCGGCGCGGACGCCATAGAAAACACAACCTTATTTACTGTTGCGTGTTGGACCATGTTTACAGAGCTGTTTTCTGGCAACGCGTTGATCATATCTGTTACAATATTTTTCTTTATTCCATAGCGTCCAGGCCGATTCTTGGGCCCACCTATGGTCCTATCTAACATACTGGGCGGGGGCTGCTTCTGTGCGGGTAAGGGGGCCGGTACGTCAAGCTGACCGCTCACCTCCATTTGATTCCGTAAACAAGAATAGTGAAGCTGTGCCTCCTCTTTTCAGTTTTCGTTTAGTACAGGGACAACTTTACCTGTACCGTCATGCAGCATGTATAAGTGTTATCTAAGAAACAAGTTAAAGATTCCTCTGTACATAACGACCGAAACATGGAAATATATGGAGTCTGTTAAAATAGAGCCCTAAGTATTCCAGACTCCGTATTAGATACAGATAGATCAGTTTCGTGCTCCAGCCATTGTGCCTCAGGTGAGCCGCCATTGTTACCTTCTGGATGTAAGACATTGACATGGTATCGAAGGAAATTCCATTGTCCCTCTCGTGAGCAGAACCGTCGTCTCACAGCTTGTACCAAGTCATTTCATCGAGTCAGCTATCCGGGCTCTGAACGTTGCGGCTTTCCTTGTTTTATACCACAGAGCAACAGGTGTATTGAAGTGGGCTCGGCAAAACACACGCATATGCCAGAGGTACTGGAAACCGCAGCCATTTGCTAAGCATTTGCAATCTGCAGCGATGCGCATCAGTCATATCGTCCCGGGTTAGCCTCCGGCGTTTTGAATTTGCACATCTCTTCATATCTTTCACCATTAATACGTCAAAGAAACTTGTTCCTTTATAATTCAATTATTAAAGTACGTGACAACAGCCGAAGGCCATTTACAGGCAAGTACTGAAGAAAGGAAAATACGGAAGACGTGAAGAGGCATGGACGAAGAGAAAGTATACAAAGAACGTACTACTATCACGTGTTAGTGACCCCACAGCTCACCACTGCACACCCCAGATCTCAGTCTGTTATGTCTTATCTAGCAGTTGCTTTGTAGCGGTGACTATTTTCTTTTATTGCTAGAGGGGTGGGACTAAGTCCCTTGTACTGCAGCCACTTCTGTCCTATTGTACCAGCCCCAGATGATAGGTGAGGGTGATTGTGGAGCAATTGGTGGAATGAAGATTGGCAGGGGAAACCGAAGTACTCGGAGAAAACCTGCCCCAGCGCCACTTTGTCCACCACAAATTCCACTTGACCAGATCCGGGATCGAACCCGGGCCGCCGCGGTGGGAAGCCAGAGGTAACCGCTTGAGCTATGGCGCTAGCATTGTCTAACTATGCATATTTTTCTGCTTCCGTGCTCACGTATTTGTCGGGTGGCTACAATTTCACAAGTAACTCTCACCCATGACCGTCGAATCATTGGTTGACTCCTACATTTTTATTGGTTACAGGCAGCGCAGTGATTCTTGGTACCGGGTTCCACGGGACTTATGGCCATATTTTACTGTCTGACTCAATGGTTTGTCCAATTATCCTCGTTATACTGTATAATCTTGCTGTGGACTGCAT
>NW_019737102.1:278724-306417 GCF_002891405.2 Cryptotermes secundus
TGTTGTGGGGGCGGTGGCGGCGGCGGTGGGGGTGGGGGGGCTGCGGCTGCAGCTGTAGTAGCAACAACGACGATAGCAAGGCCCATTATGCATATGTCTTTTCAATTTGAATTTATTTTGTGCCACCTGTATTTGTGATAATGCTGTCTTCTGGCATATGACGCTGTATATTCTACTAGACATCTGCCGCTGTTCTTCCTTAACTTAAATATGTACCAGACTATACGGAGTCACTCCCCAGAAGACAGTGATTTCCATACTGATCACCATTAGAACCTCAGAACTCACATTCTTGTCTTCTGTGAGGTGATTACTCCAAACAGCGTCCGCAGATTAGGAAAGATATCCAGCCACCTTCTTTAATGTTACCCTGAAGATGGCGACAGCGCGTTTTTCTGAAACTCCGTTAAATGTCTACCAGACTCTACTGCCTTACATCCCAGGAATTAATCTTATAAGTCACCGTCCTGAAAACCTCAAATGTCATACACTCATGAGATTTCTGATGATTTCCCAAAGGATTAGAGCAAATGTCAGAACTGTCCTCTTTTCTCTACAGGTAATTACAACCCGGTCCACAATCGCGGTACATACCGGTATTAACCGCATTCTCAAAGTTTAAATTGTATTTTGGCTCTCTGAATCTCGAGAATGCATCATTGTTGGGTCCGCAGACCTCTGCCTAATGAGTTCATGAATTCTGATATCTGAGGAACTGTTTCGTGCACTGGTGACACGTAGTAACAACTTGTCAAGGTTACCTCCAAACAGGTTCAGTGTATACAGGAGGTGAATACATAGCGACAGTAACGTTTACCCCCTTGAATAACTCTTCCATTATCATTTTGTAGCATTGACTACTATGCATTATTTAATACAACTTTCAAAATTCATAATTTAGTATTTATTTAGCGCCAAACGAAATAAAAAGATCTAATCATGTATGGTGAACAGGTAAGGGTTTTAAAGGGGGTTATCATGCCATATTTGAAGGCAGTATCTCGGGATTATTTCAGGTAGAATAAAAAATCTCCCCCCAAAAATATTCCTTACTCAGTAATGTAGGTAATCTGACCAAGACTCGAACGGGTTACCTCCAAATTGAAAGCATATAGCGATACCGTTAGGTCAGCAGCTCGATATTATCTTCCAATTACTATGCAGGAGTTATAGCCTAACCATCAGGCCGAGATGTTGAGATATTCTAACCGCTTATGTAAACTTAGTAAAGTTGGTATTGCGTTTATTTAAGAATTGGATTTCTTCTTTGTGACGCAAAATAACCAACCCCCAACTTCCATCTTGATTCGCTTCAGTCGGGTATAAAGAAGATCAGAGGATATGGATTTGAGCCGTCTCAGTTTTTGTGATTCTTTTTGTTTACATAACAGTCTTCACTGCCCTGAACCCTCAGTCTTCGTCAGCTATACGTATGAGTTGTGTTCTTGGATAATTCTCCCTCTTACTCGTACTTTCCACCTTTATATATTTCTACATTACGCCTATACATCTCACGAATACGAAGTTTAATACAAATATTATATTTCTGGTCACTATCCATCGTCCTATTTTCATTTATAACACAACGTTTCGGAAACTGGATTCTGTCTCCGTCTTCAGGTAAAACCAGTTGGGCTCAATCGACAGAGTTAGTCCCTATCTCCGGACACGTGCACCAACACCACATTAAGTATACAAGCGAAGCAGAGCACAAACCATCTGCGAGAGTTAATAAAAACATTAGAAATATCCAAACATATGAAAATAATATCAGAACTTTTAGATCTTTAAAACGACATTATAGATATATAGATGATAAATTTCCCTTCATATTGTGTAAAGTCTTTCTTGAATATTTGGAATAATAGCAGTCAATAGAAAATGACTGTGTTTTAAGATTTTACGGTGATGAAGACTGCGATCTTCTGGCTTACGATAGAGGAAGGTACTACCCCAATGTTAGGGGTGGAGTCAGCATGTTTCTCTAGAACGTCCGTGAGACTGACTGCCCGGTTTCATAATCCAGAAAACTACAATATAAATATTTGGATAATGGCTATAGCAGTAGTTTCTTTGTCCGTCCAACGAGTAAACCTATAAAAAAGAAACGTGCCTTAGAAACTACAAGAGCCAAGGTAGATTAAATTGAACAGATTCTGGGTTTTCTTTACGTAATAACTTTTGCTTGGTGTAGTTGATTGTGTAAAAATATTGCAAAGCACTCTTAATCACACACACAATAAAGGACTCAAAATAGATCTTAAATTGCCAAATAAAATGAGAAATATTTTGGAAAAGACCTTTGAAAATATGGAAGGAATGAGATTTTTAATACCGATAACAAGCGTCATTGACCACCTCTGTGATCTAGTGGTCAGAGTTCCTTACGACAGATCCATACGTCCCGGGTTTGATTTCCAGCGCTACCACATTTTCTGAGAAATAGTGGGTCTGGAACGGGATCCACTCAGCTTCGTTAGGATAATTAAGGAGCTATTTCAAGGAAATAACGGCTCCGGTCCAGAAAACCGAGATTTACGGCAGTGGGGATTGGTTGCGCTGACCATGTGACACCCTCTATCCGCTGAAGTTGGCACTAACTTCGCCGACTAGCGGCGGTCGCTCGGTCGGTATAGTTCGCTTGCCGATCACAGGCCACGGACTTTGTAATAGGTGTCATTTGGCCCAGTATTGGAAGGGATGATGACAGTAACAGTGACGACGGTGTTTCGGTTATCTGAGTACAGCGGAAGTGTTTGAGCACTAGTGAGCAATATTTTAGTGTATTTTTCCTGGTACTGTATTCATTTCAGCCACAGCTGTCATGCACAGTTAATGATCTGTGTCTTGTGGAGGAACCCATTCCAGGAAACGTGGAAGTGGGGCTTCTGCTCCGATGTTTCTTAACCATTGAATTCCAAAAGAAGTTAAGAGCCTTCTAAATTAGAGGCGCGCTTTCTCCATTGTGTTCAAACTCTTTTATCATCCCATTTCCTATCCAAAACTTTCAAGAATAAGAGATTAAATTATAATTATTCCCTTTTCTGTGGACGCGAACCTTGATCTGTCATATTCAGAGAAATGTGTACAAGTAGATTGCGATGTTTGAGATAAAAAATTCCGAGGAGAATGTTTGTATCTATTTTCTTTATTGCTACTGGGGTGGGACTATGTCCCTTGTACTGCGGCCACTTCTGGCCTATTGTACCAGCCCAAGATGATAGGTGAGGGTGATTGTGGAGCAATTGATGGAATGAAGATTGGCAGAGGAAACCGAAGCACTCGGAGAAAACCTGCCCCAGCGCCACTTTGTCCGCCACAAATCCCACTTTACCACACCCAGGATCGAACCCGGTCCGCCGCGATGGGAAGCTAGCGACTAACCGCTTGAGCTATGGCGCGGCCCAAGAAATTACATAATTGGTTCATAATTTGTACCCTTTCAAAAGCTTCATAAAAGTAATCAAACAAAGGAGGATGAGATGAGAACATGTAGCACGCATGGGATAAACGAGTAATTCGTTCGTGTTCCTTGCAGCGGAAACGTGTTTATCGGGCTTTCCTTTCAACGGCCGTCTCTCCTGGCTCCCCGGTCCTTCACCTATCATGTCGCAGTATTTAGAATTTCGATAGTTTTTTTGTCTGAATTAGTCTTCTCTTAGGTGTGTGTGACTATAGACGGGGTATGGATTGACTGGATTTACTGTGAACTTTTATACACCACTCGGAACTACACTTCACAGTTCACTGACATACACAGACTAGTATGCTCAGTCTATTACAGTCTCCACCAGCCGTTTCCTGGCAACAGCTTCTATCGAAAGAGATTTTTCATTTTCCCGCACTCAGGTTCTCTTTTCACAGCCGCCCGTGCAGACCTCTTGTCAACTGACAACTCAACTAACAGGGTCCCAGGATAGTGGCCATTTCACATCAACCTCCTAGTCTTCTCTACACAGACTGACTTTCTGACTTTCAACTGACATCTGAACTCTTTCACTCATCAACCAGTTACGTCACATCACTTCACTCAACTGAATTGCTGACAACTCCTGACAAATCGGCTGGTGACATCGTTATGTAACATCGAGGCGGACCCATCAGAAAACATCCCCTCCAACGATCATTCTATGTTGTCTTGGGAGGTTGTCTGGTAATAGACTGGATATTGTTTCCGTGGGAACATGTTTACCGACTGGTACTTAGAAATGGATGTTTGCTTTTCCGCTTATTGCATATGAACGCTGTACTCGTCCGTTTCGAATTCTCTGCCCTGCAACGGATCTATATGACACAATATAAATATCGCTGTACTGCAATTTACATGAAGAAGCTTCGTGATCAATGCAGTGTTCCTTCGAATGTACGTATGTTGGTGGGAATGGTATGAAGCTGTCAAAGAGAGATATCGCACTATTGATCTGTACTTGACGATACTTCATGCCGATGTTGACAGCTGGGAATGATGTTCTGTTAGTTTCCATTATTAATTTATGTGAACAGAAATCAAGAGAGACAAGATGAGCGATAGTGTCAGATACCATGACTGTGTATTCCTGCTTTCCATTGAAAAGTGTATGAATAATATCTGAAACACGGTTTTGTAACGTGTTGGAATGAGATAACCCTGTGTTTGGTTACTTGGCTACTGAAATTTAATTTAACATTGGAAAAGTTGAAATACTGCCTTACGATGAGCGTATAATATAAAGGAAACAAATTTCGACTCACAAGACAAATACTGGCAGCCGCTATTACGAGATTAAGTTTTTCGTTTCGAATGTTTCGTCAGAATTAATGAATGAATGAATGAACGACATAAGAAGCAAAGAAATGGGATTCGTTATACCTGTAGATAAGGGTACGCGGTAGCATTGTTGGTTGAGGCACTATGCTACAATCTGGATGGTCGCGGGATCGGAGTCCCGATGGAGTATTTTTTTTTTAAATTTACCTAAGCCTTCCAACCTCACTATGGCCCTGGGGTCGATTCAGCCTCTAACAGAAATTAGTACCAGGAATCTTCCTTGGGGGTAAAGGGAGTCCGGCGTGTAAGGCTGACAACCTCACCGCCATCTGTGATCCGATTGTCTACAAAAAAATGTGGGAGTTTCTCGACGTCTCAGAACCATATGGGCCTCCACGGCCTGTTACAGGGATATTTACCTTTTTTACCTACGTGGTATACCTGTATATGGGTATGGCCGATGCAGGCACGCTAGAAAATTTTGTCATTCCTTCTTATTCAAACATTTTCCTAAACATATTACGAAGTACGTCTCTCGAAAGAAAAAACGATGACGGCTTTATTTTATTCGTCCACGTAATCCAGAAACTTAATAAGTTAAATATTTACATGAACTCATTGAATACGTGGTAACTGATTAGAAGGATTATTGATAACATAGTTATTCTGAAGAGGTCTGTCTTCTGGAATATGACGCCGAGTAGTTTGTTAAAATTTCATCAACTTTACCCGAAACGTTTACCGGTCTACACGGCGTCACATCCCAGTAGGTAGTATTGTTCATAATCACAGCTGATGGAATCTATAATCGTAGGCATTGTTGTGATTTCAGGTTCAGGTAGTTATGAAGAGTATTTACTTCTGGGATATAAAGCTGCGTAGTCAGTTGAAATTCAGCCGATGTTTCGAAAGAACACATTCCTCCATCTTCAGGTTCCTCCGAAATGTCAGTTGAGTTTCAGTAGACCACATGGTGTTATATCCCAGAAGATAGTATTTTTCATTTATACTATTTAATTTCAGTTTGGGACTATTGGCTCTGTGTGTGTATATGTGCGCGCCTGAATTGACTCTGTGCAGCTGGCAAAATTATGTTCAAGCACTTTATCTCTCTGTAAAGAAAATATCGATGAGTCACATAATTAGTCGATCTGTAGCCCTGCTTTCTCCAGTGGGACATTTGGGCTTGAGAAACATTCGTATTAAGAAGTGTTAAAGTTTGTGAGTTGGAATGTGCTTGTTGTTATAAAGTTTGCTTAAATGCTGGCGTAAAATAAGGCAGTAATTACAATCAATTTCTTGGTCTCTTAAATCCTTTATTATCACGGATTATTATATAGATATACTAGCCTATTAGTCATTTTTTCTCTCTCCCCTATTGCTCCCACTTTGGAGCACAGGGCTAACTTCTCAGTTTCATGATCATTTTACAGACTGTAGGACTCCTTGAACGAGTGATCAGCTCGTCGCAAGGCCTCTGCTTCAACACAGGACAACACATATCAAACATCCATGTCTTGTGTGGGATTCGAACACACGATCCCAGCTTCCGAGCGAACTAAGACAGTACATGCTTTAGACCGCTCGGCTACCGTGACCGGTGCTTCTTGGTTATTGTCCTAGATAAGTTAATGGCTACTCTGTGAGTCGTCCTGAATAGCCCGTGGCATAGCTACATCTGTTGTGAATAATAAGAATGATACGCTTGTAGTACTTGTCCTCGACTGAAAGATGTCGCAACTCTAGTTGCCAATTTTCCCTGTAAAATTGCCGATGTTTTCTTGTTGTTATGAATGCTACTATTGTTTTGAATTTTTATTTGAGGTAAACAATTAGATTCCTAGTCGGTGTTCACAGTTCTATTTGGTAAGTCAAGCCTGAAATGTGTCATTCGAAGCCTACCTGCATACTGAAGTGGCGAGTCTTGTGTTAAAGAGCGACTTAAATACTGTACAACAGGAATTCATAGTGAGTTTTTTAAATATAAAGTCAAAACAATCGTTCTTATGTACTTCATGGCGCGTTATAGGTTTTTATCATGGTTTGTAACTGGATACCCCAAATGTCGGTTGGATTTGTTTTTTCATAATTGAGGCCTCTTCTAATTGTCACGAACTGATTTGTCCCTTAAACTAATTATATATACCACATACTTTAAATGTTATATATATATGTGTACATATATGTCTGTAATCACATATTTTAGAGTGTTGTTTAAAATAATTTAGTTATTTTTTGTATATCATGTTTTATCTCCTAACATTTACAGATGCGTTTGTCAATCACAAATCAGCGTTAACATTGTGGTAGGTGTAATTATCTTTCGGAAGTCCTGTCAACTCTAATTTTTTTATGATAATATTAATTAGTTTTTATTCTAATCGGTCTTTTTCAGCGTATTCCTACTTTACATATATCTAAATTTATCAGTTTTCTGAACGAATATATTGTACAAAATATTGTTTTAATGCAAATTATACACCTCAGAAAGCTACACAACTTTTATTGTAAAATATTTTCTTATATGGTCAATAGTTAACAAAATGCAATGAGAGATATTTTCTCACTCTAAGCGTTGTTATATCACAAAGGAGAGTCAGTAAATAGGTCACAAATGGATATAAAAAATAAAACATGTGATATTCGAACTCGGACAAAACATTTATATCTCGACATATCCTCCGCCAACACTGATACACTTGTACCATCGCTTTACCAGTGCGTCGAAACCCGCAGCATAGAAATCGTTTGACTGTTGTCTCAGCCATTTCAGCACATGGTCTGGCATCATCTGCGATTTTCGAACGCCCTTGAGATAATTTCTTGACCCAGTTGTGAACTGCTTTATGCGACAAACCCTTCCCACTGTAAACACGAAACATTTTTTTATTTATATAATTTGCATTGAGTCCTTTTCCCACCGAAAACGCACAACAGAGAGCAACTCTTCGGTATTATACACCTCAAACACGGTCGCCATTTTAATTACTGAAACCAGCCTCTGAAGATGCGCATGCGCGTCTACTACCTAAGCTGTCATGAAGCTGGACTGTGCTGCTACCTAGTGACACACATAGAAGACATACTACATCCAACTGCTGTTTTACATCCTTATGTGAGATATTTACCGAATCTTCCTCGTATGATTGCTTTTGCAACAGGAAGTTTGAATCTAAATTCAGGATTTTGTGTCTCCAATAAGTAAAAATCGGGATCAGTACGGTATAGACAGTAAGAGACTTGAGACGTATTATTTTGCTCCATTCTGGAGCGAGGCTACTAATTCTAGCTCATGGTTTGTTCCTAGAGTCACGTTGCGTTGTGCTGCGTTTGGATTTCGCTGTCGCGACAAACAGTTCTGTGCCCTTAAGAGCAGGAAATACGTACTTCTTGTTAGTGTCCGGATGTGTGGAAGAAAATACGAGGCGATGTTCATTATGTCATACTTCGTTATTTTCTATACAGTTACGAAAAACGACGTCATAACCTTCACAATTTCAGTATTTCTTACTCACTATTATGCGGTTCAAGGAGGATCGTGGGTGGCTGTTTATTGCGCTATAGCAAGGGTTGTCACGCGGTGGCTGTTAAACCCGCGAGCCTTAATCAGCTTTTGTTGCCGCTGCTTTGCTCTTTCTCTGGCAGTTTTCACAGTTTAATGTGTGTTTGTGTTTATAAAGTCAAGTGCTTGAGATAGTTGTTTGGTCATAACATTTTACCGTGCTTTTAAAAGTGAAGATAAAGGGCCAAACGTCGGATTTTTAGACTCCTGGATTTGAAGTGCCTAGTTGTTTGAAGCCTCCGATCACAGTGGCAGGTAAATAAAGCATGAAATGAATTCTCCCGCTCGAACACTGGGAACATGGGTTCGAATCCCACTCATGGGATGGATATCTGTGTGCTTTTATTCTGTGTTTGTGTTGTCCTGTCTAGGTAGCGGCCTTGTAACTGCTTGATCTCCCGTCCAATAGTCCTATCGATTGTCTAGGATTAAGAAACTGAAAAGAAAGTGTTCCACGGATGTCCTATACTTCAATTGGGAGTAGCAGGGATGAAGTTACATAGATAGGAAGGTAGGTGTTTGAAGTGAGGAGTAGAGAAATACTGAGCTTCGACTTGCTACCAAGCCAGACGTACACATGTAGATATATACTTGATATATCATATTTCTATCAGATTCAAGCAAATGATCTGGCAGCATCATATACCGGTAGCTCTCTCTCTCTCTGTAGATGTTAAAATCTGTCACTTATTCGCCTCATTCTCTGAATGCTACAATAGCTTTAACGATTAAACTGATACACTAATTTGAAGAATGTGTCCTCAATTCCCATGAAGTATATGAATGCATATCGGTATACGTTAGGTCTACTTGGAATATGCAGATCATACTCAGCCTTACATCACATTTCGGAGGTCCTACTAACTACTGAGGACAACAATTATTGTGTTTTGTAAGAGGTTCTCATGGTTATGATATAACGCCGATATAAGTTCACCGAAGTTTCGGAGAAACATACTGCATATTCGTGGTTGAAGTGTAAGCTCTGTTAGCCGCCTGGTTTTTTGTTGGTTACTTGCTCTATCTTACTCATTGACGTGAAGATGGAGGTAGTGTGTTCCTCGGAATAATCCCTAAACTTCTACGAGTCTACGCGGCATCATACACCAGAAGATGGTACTCTTCAAAAATTTGTGATTCGATGTTCATTCATTACAGTTGTGAGATAACATGTTTCGCGTGAGTGAAGAACATATATTCGTATTGCAAGGCCGATGGCCCCAGCCGGCCTGTTTGTTTCGCAGTACACAGGCAGCCCCTCTGCTGGAATTTCTTATACCACTCACAAATTGTTTTGTCCGTAGATGGTTCTGTGTAGTACTCTGCCCGAAACCTCAGTTACACCCTCACAACTGGCTTAGTTTTGGCAAATTCCAAGGCACAGATCGCTTTCTTATCCACTGTCCTCGCCATGTTTCGTCACTACTGCCCCCTAGCGGTCAAACCTGCAAGTACACCATAGCGCTCAGTACCCAAACAAAGTTGGAAGGATTCTATACTACTGATGTGCTCCTTTCTGTTGTGTTTGTTTTGTTTGTTGCGCTGATGAATTCGGAAATTCCGGAGGGATATGAATTATTCTGTACTCGTATTGCAGGTATTTTGAGAAAAAAATGCTGAGGATTATATTTGGAAGCGACATACCGAGGAACTAGTCCTACAGAACAGAGAACTCCTTCGACACTCCCACATACTTCTATTTTTATTAGTGTAGAAAATCATGGAGATTATGATGGATTGAACTCGGAGATCGGGTGAAGGAAACTGTTCCCTAATTCCGGTAGAGACATGGTTTTTTATCATGAATGTGAGGAAACTAGGGTTTATATATATTGTTCGTGAAGTGTGGGATTCTACCAGATTCTATATGTCACTTTTTAATCCCGATCTGTGGAAAATTAAGTTGAATTATGTCGTATTTCTTCAGCTAATTATCTTTTAAACTTTCATTTTGGAGGAAGAGTATTTTATGACACTTTCAATTTGATTTAATTCAATTCAATTTAATCTATATAGTGAATAATAAATTTGGAAGAATTTAAAAGGAAGTGGTTCTGGCCCATTCGAGGTACTGTCCCAGTATTTGCATGGAGGATCTGTGGAAGAACTACGTAGAGCCTCAGTCAGTGTAATATGTACCCCGGCAGAGATTTGAACCAAGTACAACTTCCGAGTACAAGTCTAGGTAGTTACTGTTACATCAACCTACTGCTAACGTCAGCTGTGTGTAAGGCATCGATGTGCATGTATTGGGTCTGCTAATAAGAATGATGCTCTCGATTTGCCTCTTTAAACTTGGGGGCACGCCGTAGAGTAGTTGGTCGAGGCACTATGCTGCAAGTCGGAAGATCGAGGGTTCGATTTCCGATGAGGTCATAGGATTTTTCAATTGACCTAATCCTTCCAGCCGCACAATGACCCTGAGGTCGACTCAGCCTCTAACAGAAATGAGTACCAGGAATCTTCCTGGGGTTGAAGGACTGCCGGTCGGCGCGTAAGGCTGACAATCTCACTGCCATCTCTAAGCCAATCGTCTTGATATTGTGGGAGCATCGACTTCGTGTTACACTGATAGCTTTACCTTTTAGCTTCTTAAAGTTGAGGAAGATCTGAAAACAACTATAAAATGGAAGCAAAATAAAAAAAATAGGGTGAAGCAGGATATAGCAGTAGATTCTAAAGGGTTCGGACGATGGTGCATGGCACTCGGGATAATTTTTGTACTTTGTCTATTGTCCAGAATTTTAAGAACACAACGTCTCGAAAACTGGATATGTTTCTGTCCTCAGGTGACGAGATGGAAAACACCTACTCTTCTGGTTTCGTTAGAAAGAGCTAACCCCAATCTACTGGAAACCCTGACTCTTGACAACCGACATCTGTTGTCCAGTGATTGAGAGTAGCTCTGTGTAACAAACCCAACAGAGGGTCTCCCACCCTTTCACCTTGAGGAGGGAAACAGATCTAATTTTCGAAACGTTCTCTTCTCTTGTGTTCATTAGCACGATAGACAAAGTCCAAAACCCTGTTTATCCCAAGGATGTAGTTAAGATTACTTGAAGAAGCAGCTAAGCAGGCAGGAAGTAATGACTTAGCCAGAGATAAGCTGTACACTGCACAATATAAATCAGGTTCCAACAAACTTGTACGGTTAAACTGTCACTCAATACCCGAGGCGGCATTTCTGAGAAGCGAACCGCAGTTATCTGTTGCCTTTGACTCCATTCTCATTCTCTTTCCTTTGTTTCCATCTCTCGCGTTTGTGACGTCTTTGCAAAAAATATCATATTTCTCATTATTCCATAAGGAACATGAGATCACTCGTCGGAAGCAAAAAAGAAAGTACAATTTCTGAGTCTTCTGTCGATCAATAAATGTATTGTTCTTTTATAGTTTTAAATAAAGGTTCTAAAGTGATAGTTTGCTATTTATTTTCATCAGTACTTCCTATATCATTAAATTTTTCATTTATTTGTTTTGTCATTTAGGGCTATCTTTTGCTTCATTAATCCGGATTATCACTTAATCAGGATGACCTGAGGCCCCCCCCCAGTTACTCCTGATTAGCGAGGGCTTACTGTAAAATTCACGTCCGAAATTGCACCAGAAGAATCAGGTTATCTGGTACAGGAACGGGACATACGGGAAGGTCCAAACCTACGTGGTCATGACGACAATGATAACGCTTTGTTACAGCAATAGTGTATGTGCTTGATGCAACGTGCATGTTAGTTCTTCCGCGTCTTCAGTATGAACAAGAGTATGGCCGGCTTCGGCAGTCTAACCCGGAACTCCCTTGTATCAGCAGAACAGGAAGTGTAAGGTCATGAGGACCGCGTTGTGGCGGGTTATCATCAGTTCCACATAGACGGCCGGTTGGCTGTTCCATGGTAGCTGATCCACAAAATTGCTACACTGCTACGGAAATTGGTTTCACGTGCGGCCCTAAGTATAAATGTTACCAGGCGCGTTCTTTCCATACGGAACATTCATGTAATGCTTTAGGTTTTATAGGCGATACTAAAATTCAGGATATAATGATCAGAGAGCTGGGAGGCTTAAGTTCCTTATTAAATAAGGAGTTCAACAAAATTGAAAGTTTTTTTTCTGTACATTTCATGAATAGTGGACAGTCATTTTTAGTGTTCCTGTAAGCAGTCGACATTTTCTCTTCGTTGTGGACCTGTACTACAGAAAGACTATGAAAAATGTCGTCTTCTTGGATGTGGTGCCGTGTAGATATTGCGTTAACCGACGTTTCGGAAGAACGTATCGCCTCCATCTTCAAGGTAGGAGAAATCTTCCAACGAGGAACCAACGTGAGAAGGTGAGTGCAGACTGAGTGCCAGGTCGATGCACGGCTGGCAGCTTAGCCCCAAAGCTATTGGGCCAATGCTCTTACGGTAACCTTGCCTTCCCCCCATCTTATACTTGCTCTCCTGCTACCTGCTGGCCCATCTCCACAGACCCTTCCCCTCTTCTGTCTACTAATTTCCCATGTGGCCCCTCTCCCTTCCCTTCCTGTTCTCATAGAGCTGGGTGTTTTTGACTGGCACTCAGCCTGCAGCCACCTCCTCACGCTGGTTCCTCGCTTGCGGATTTCTTATACCCTGAAGATGGAGGCGATATTTTCTTCCGAAACATCGGTTAACACAATATCTACATGGCGCCTCATCCCAGAAGACGGCATTTTTATAGTCACTGCCGTGAATACCTCAAATCTTACATGCATTAAGACATGTCTAGAAAACTAGTTGATCTGTTTGTTATCTTGGGAAATTTTCCATGGTTTTCTGCGAGCATTTGACGGCATAGCTGTCAAAACTTTGGTTCGCTGTCTACATGGGGTCCTAAAATTCTACACGGGATTTTAATATTAAATTCTGACAATGAATGCCTTACGTGACTTGAGTTTGATTTATGGCCACATAAATTGAAAAGACCCGCTTTCAGGACGAGGCAATCATTATAGCTCCTTTTTCATGGTTATGCAGAAAAGCGTATACGTTGACCAAGTTAACTTTATGTATTTATCTGCACTTATTTAAAGACGCTCTCAATAACTGAAATTACGTCGAATGATTAGAAAATAACGAATAATTAAATAAGGAGGACGTGGAAAGAAGTGGTCTTGGCAGAATATAAGATATTATCCAAGCATGTATGTCTGAAGGAACTGAGGAAAAACAACGAACACTAAGGGTAGTCGATGTCCGGCCGGGATTCAAACCCGTCACTTTCGAACACAAATCAGAAACTTTACGGCTTGATGTAACTTTCTCGTTTCCCAATGCTAAAAATGATTTACCTTAGTTATTACATATATTTACACAAATAATAAACCCTAAATTCATGGAGCGGGATTCTGTCTGAGAAGCTGACAGTCGCTCAGCTAGTGAAGAAATAGTCTGCCTTTTATGAAAGCTGAAGCGTCTTTACCACATTCACAAGTGCCAGTCACTGGACATTCTCTTGAGCCAGATTAATCCAGTCCTCATCAACACATAGGATATTTCTCTAAATCATTTTTCATATTAGACGTCCGTCAATACACAAGTTTTCTAAGCGGTTTCTAATCAACAAGTCTTTAAAGCAGTGTATGGTTTACCTAATAAGAAAATGTGGATATACCGTACTTACGCATGTATAGGCCGCGTGCGTGTATAGGCCGCAGCACAATTTTCAGACAGAAATTATAGAAAAAATAATTTTCTTGGAATATTATTTCAGGAGTATTACACCCTGTATTACTAATTATGAATATAATTTTTGTAAATGAAGTGTGATTTCGAATATAAGCCGCACCCCAGTTTTCCTCTTGAATTTTTGGCAAAAAATGTGCGGCCTATACATGCGTAAATACGGTACTAGCGATTATAATGTTCAATTAAAACTCCACATAAAGTAAATTTATTTGACCAATATGAAACAAAATTAAATTTAGAGTGTAAGTTCTTTTTTTAAGGGCCGCGCCATAGCTCAAGCGGTTAGTCGCTGGCTTCCCACCGCGGCGGCACGGGTTCGATCCCGGATCTGGTCAAGTGGGATTTGCGGTGGACAAAGTTGGGCTGGGGCATGTTTTCTCCGAGTACTTCGGTTTCCCCTGCCAATCTTCATTCCACCAATTGCTCCACTATCACCCTCACCTATCATCTGGGGTTGGTACAATAGGCCAGAAGTGGCCGCAGCACAAGGGACCTAGTCCCACCCCACTAGCATTAAAAAAGAGTTCTTTTTTGTGAAGTGTCGACAGCAAATTTTCTGGAAATATTTGCAAGCAATTTCGTAGATGAAATAAGCGGACCGACTAACACGACCTTCATATGGTCCCTTTATGCACTTTATGACATAATAAAGGTCTCTACATCGCGAATGCTGCAGCGACTAGTTTCGCTTTGATTCCACAGTTTCCTAGGAGCGCTACATAAAAATAAACAGGTCAAGTATTTCTCGAATAACTGTTCGTGCTTAGTTATACAGAAAAACAGACTGACTTGCTCCTCTCTTCATCAACCGTAATTTTACTAACAGAAATCATATGACTGTGCTGAAACAAAGGTACACGTGTGTGGTTTATCTAGGTTAGTGGTGTGTAATATGCGGCCCGCGTGCCGGTGGCGGTCCGTCGACGTATTCTGTGCGTCTCTCTATGCTTTTCTTCATATTTCGTCTGAGGACAGAGGCCGCTTGTCACTGTGATATCAACCTTGCGAAGCCAGTATTATAAGTTCTCAGAGTTTCTCTTCTTTCGTAGATAAATAATCATACAAGAAAAATTCCTAATATGGATCCATATTAATGTTAATGATTATAATCATCATAATAAAAGTGACTGTTACTAAAATTGCAAAAGGATTTAAAAAAAAAACATCTTGTCGTTACAATGTAAATTCTATGTTATTTGTCGCATATTTTAGATGGTACTTTTCTTCTAGGATCCGTTGTTATGCTTTGTCTGAAAGTAAAATCCTAGATCGTATGCAACGGTGACTAGAAAGTGTTCAAATCAGCGATAGCGCTGTATTTAAGTAAGATTAAGAGAACTTGTAACCAGGGTGCTAATAAATCTAATCATCCTTACCAGAACACGTAATTTTCGTCACCACCATACACGTGACAATATTTTAGTGTTTGTACCGTAATTATTTATGTCTAAGATACCAGCAAGAGGTAAAATTGTCCCATGAAGGCGTACAGAGGAGTGGATGTATAGATCCATGTATTCTTGACCTTGGCACCAGCTTAAGGTGAGTGGTCATTTTCATGCCCCGACCGCTTTAACCATTGTGGAAAAACTCACGGTACCAATTGAAGATGAGGCTGGTTGGCCCCCAAAAATTTTCTAAATGACATCGAGAAAATTCCTGAACCTACCTGAACTCGAACTCCGACCTCTCGATCTTCCAAGCCCGTACAATTTATTTTAATACATGCATGGTTTAATGAAGAAAATGGCTGAATCATGACTATGTAACTATCATAGATATCAGTGTTCAATTTCAGGTCCAAAATATTGTTACGTCATTATTACAGGTAAACAGATTTTGTAAAATATTAAAATTATTCAATACAATGTTTTCCTTCTATCTTATAAAGGTAAAACAAAAATAACCTCTCTGATTCCCTGTTCAGACCTCTTGGAACCCTAGTGGTCTGCGGACGACAATTTGAGAACCACTTGTTTAAACTGCTGGGATTATAGATTAATAGTGGAAAAGTAATGAATTCCTAGGCGGTTAATGTCAGAATGTAAACAGTGAGAACAAAAATTTCAGGTAACCTAATTTGATATATGTTGTGTTGCATATTTTCAGCCCTTTATACCACAAATCGTGCATTTTTCTTCAATTTACACTTCACATTCTGTGCAGGGTTTTTAATTTCATGCTTGAGCTATCTTGAGGCACAAAGAGAAATAGACTGGAGTAGTGACGCCTGTACAAGTGTACTGTGTTAATACTTCAAGCCTTGAAGCGGGTCTCTTGCAACCGATTCTATATACATAACCTGCCAAAGCGTCGAGCCGACTTGAAATAATGGAAGTGGCGTCAGATGTTTTGAAACTGCAACAAGGAAAACAGGTACAGTTCATATCGTATGACACCTGGAACACAAAGTGCATTATTTTGTAATTTGAGCATATTCTTTAATTGCGAAACTCATTTACTTCGAGGAATTTTTCTTCTCCACTCTACATAATTTTATAATGCTGTAAATTACACCCACATTTTCACCGCCAAATATACAGAGTGGAGCGCAGAAACTTCCTTTTTGTGAAGACGCACTGTGAAGGGAGGGTGGTCGCAGAAAAGTGGGGATAGGCTCGGCGAACGCAGCAGTCGCGGAAGTTTCTGTCTAATACCCCTCAGTAGGAAACATATGAGGTTAACGAGTGAGCAGCGTGCGTCTGCTGTCGAAGCCTATTTTTCGAACAACCATTCCTAGTGGCGGTGCAGCGTGCGTTCCGTACCCACTTCGGAATTAAGCCAGAGGTCTGATCCCCGTCCGGAAATCGATTGTTTTGTGGGTAGAGAACTTTAGGACAACCTGGAGTGTGGTGGGAAAATCATCAGAATGACAACGGACCGTTACGACGCAGAAAATGTGGAGGCAGTTCGACAGTCGAATTTGAGATCTCCAAGACGCTCCGCTCGCAAACATGCAGTCACCCTAGACATATCCAATCGTTCAATCCGCCGAATTCTTCACGAATATCTTCATTTCAATCCCTATAAGATGATTATTGTGCAAGAATTGTCACAACGTGATTTCCAGAACCGAATAACGGCGCGCGAAACGTTATTGGAAACTTTACCCCCTGACGCACTTGTTTTCTTTAGTGATGAGGCACATTTTCACCTATCCGGATATGTCAACAAGCAGAACATGCGCTGTTGGAGTGGTAACAATCCAAAAGAACTCCATGAGAGGCCGCTTCACAGTGATAAGGTGACAGTATGGTGTGCGTTGTCGAGAGTTGGAGTTATTTGTCCTTATGTTTTTGAAGAAGACAATCATACAGTTACTGTCAATACACAGCGGTATGTGGATATGATAAATCTTTCTCGAGCCAGCTCTTGAAGAAATGCATCTATGAAACGTCTGGTTCCATCAGGATGGTGCCACGGCCCACACAGCCCGAGCTTCGATGACAGTTTTGAGGACAAAGTTCCCCGGACGGCTCATCTCGCTTCGAGGTGACATCCCGTGGGCAGCGCACTCACCTGATCTAACGCCCTGTGATTCCCTTTATGGGGATACCGCAAGGCATATTATTATGGGAGACCGGTCACGGTATCCGAGCGATCCAAGGCATGCACTGCCCTCGCTCGCTCGGAAGTCGGAACCTTTGGATTCGAATCCCACTCAGTGCATGGATTTTTGGTTTTCTTGTGTGTATGTGCATTTTTCTGTGTTTGTGAGTTTTGCGACGAGCTGAACACATGCTCAAGATATCCTACCGACTGTCTAAGTTATAGAAAACCGAACTGAAACGGAGAGTTTCATGGAGGTAGGCCAATGCCCAATTAGGGCTGTAGCGCCAAAGTAATATACACACTCATATATATTATGGGAAACACCATGTCTCATTAATGAGAAGTAATGTACAGTACTGGCTGAAGAAATGGCTGTACTTTTTACTTTACTTTACTGAATCCATTCTTCTTATACTCTACGGTGTCGAGATTTTTCTCAATTTGATCATTTTATAGATTGTAGGACTCCTTGGGCCATTGATCAACTTGCCGCAAGGCATCCACCTAAACACAGAACAACATAACACAGAATAAACACATACCAAACATCCATGCCTTGTGTGGGATTAGAACTCACGATCCTGGCATCCGAGCGAGCAAAGACAGGGCATGACTCAGACCGCTCGGCTGCCATGACCGGCAGAAATGACTGTACATAGGAAGTAAATATTACCTCATGCTCGACGGTTCTAATCTCATCACGTGTATGCTTCGCTTTGCGGCGCTTTACTAGCTCAAGCTGCCCATACGGTGCGTTTTACGAAATGAGAGATTATATATTGCAAGTTTGTTTATACTTATGCTATTTAATGACGTCGTTTGACCGTCGAGGTTGTATATTATAAAACGAGACAGGAAGAAAGTCGTGATTTCTGAGTACGTAATATGGAGAGATATATTTTGAAAGTACTCTTGGCATTATTTGAAGAATAAAGCTGTGAAAATCTTCGGTCACGATGGTTTGTAACGCTGAATTCCTCCAGTGCAATTATAAAACACTCCCGTTACATTAACTTGCTTAATATTATATGTTATATTTTGTCTACAGTTTACTTTTTAATATGGTCGCGTGTAAGAGTGAAAATAGACGGGGTTTTGGATAATTGGATATTGGATTTACTGACCACTTACAGGTTGTAACTACATATAACTACAACACTATCCCTATTTCCACGCTTTACAAAGTCACGCCAAGTCTCTGCCAGTCCACAGTGCCTCCACTAGTAGTTGCCGGGTAACGGCTTGTAACAATGGGTAGTCATTTGCTTCCGGGCTCAAGTCCTCTCTGAACGACTGCCCTCTTCCAACTGAACTACACTTGCTTCGATTTTCCTTCCTATAACACCCTTTGCACGGACCGAGTGTAAAGAACCGTTTCCAACAATACCTCTATTGGTGCATGCTTCTTCGTTGTTGTGGGAACGTGTTTACCGAGCCCTTGCCTAGAAGCTGCTCTATATGCTACAATATTAACATTCTTTCTTTCGTAACTTTCTCTTCTACAAAACACAGTTCGAACTCATGTCATGTCAGCAGGATCTGTATTGTTTTTCATTTATCACAGCGTATCAGAGCAAAAAAAGAAAGAAATAAAGATAGAAAGAAAGAAAGAAAGAAAGCTTGTGTAAAATTGATAAGTATGTTTGTACATGAATATTACAAAATTAACAACATAAGTTGCACTTCATCATGTACTCGAGATTCTTCACGCTGATACTATGTCGTTACTGCATATTCTACCAAACAATTACCCCAAGAGAGAAACATATTTTTATTATTAGTAGTTTATTAAGTCATGTGTCATGGCCGTGCCATAGCTCAAGCGGTTAATCGCTGACTTCCCACCGCGGCGGCTCGGGTTCGATCCCGGGTCTGGTGAAGTGGGATTTGTGGTGGACTAAGTGACTCTGGGGCAGGGTTTCTCCGAGTACTTCGGTTTCCCCTACCAATCGTCATTCCACCAATTGCTCCACAATCACCCTCACCTATCATCTGGGGCTGGTACAACAGGCCAGAAGTGGCCGCAGTACAAGGGACTTAGTCCCACCCCACTAGCAATAAAAAAAAGTCATGTCTCATAACACAGGGCCCTCCCGTGTAGAGCCATGTTTCTTATAAGATAGACCCATTGTCTTTATCAGTTCTATTGCAGAATAATACTCCCATACAATCATGTAAATTTGTATCATCGTACGATACCCTAGAAGTTGTACAAGAGAATGACCCTACTATTGTACCACGTCGCAAGTCCTCATTTCTTTCATTTTGGTATTGTTGCTGACAAGGCGTTATGATGTGTTAAGGTGACCTCCAGTGAATGGATATTCTCTCACGAGTTTAATGAAAAGTGGTCGGTGGCTACACAGTATTGATTTCTGTAGTCAATCGGGGTACGACAAGCCAAACCATGCAGAAGAAACTCATTACCACCTGGTCTCGCGGTCTCTAACCCAAAATGTAACCGGCAGAGTGAGTTGATGTACAGTATATGATGGTCTCATTGTTTGAAGAGCAAATACAATTTCTTCCGTCTATTTACTCAGTGATTCCCGCGTGGTAACGATGGTTTTAACTAGTAGTACTAATGTTGTATTAGGGCATCATATTGCTTTAATGATATTGTATTTTGTACATACATGTATTTTTTTATTGCTAGTGGGGTGGGACTAAGTCCCTTATACTGCAGCCACTTCTGGCCTATTGTACCAGCCCCAGATGATTGATGAGCATGATTGTAGAGCAGTTGGTGGAATGAAGATTGGTAGGGGAAACCGAAGTACTCGGAGAAAACCTGCCCCAGCGCCACTTTGTTCACCATAAATCCCAGTTGACCAGACCCGGGATCGAACGCGGGCCGCCGCGGTGGGAAACCAGCGACTAACCGCTTGAGTTATGGCGCGGCCCTTACATACATGTAACCACCATCTCTAATGCAACGCTTATTTTCATCTTTCATATACCTCATTACCTTGTACGAGGGGGGGGGGGTTCGAATACCACCACCGCAGCCCTCCGAGTCGTAGGAGGCGATAAAAATGAAACCCGTTGTCTGGTGGTAAAACTGGGCCATCCTGTCACTGGGGGGACATAAATACAGAGCCCTGGCCCTCCAGATTGGGGTTGGACGCAAGACTGGCGTACTTACTGTGTAAAAAGTATTGTTGCGAAATCCGAAGAAGTGAAAACCGAACGGCCTGTAGACAAATCTCTCAGAGTCTTCTAAAGAGGGCTGTGGCTCGAAAAGGGATGACTGTTTACCAGTGATGATACGTATATCATATTACAATATATTTCGGCCGCACTTGGCTATCGTCGGTTATATACACTCTTGCTAAAATTGTTGAATTTTCGTCTTAGCATGTCGTGGTTGAACGCGATGTTATTTTTAATTTTAAAAATTATTTAAAATATAGTAAAATTTCTGATTCGTCCACACTACATCTGGTTGTCAGGTGTGGGTGTCTTATATAATATGTAATAATTGTATGGTGTATAATTTTATAGATAGGATGTAAGGAATATATTACTGCATATAAGATGTTTCTGTGTTATTGATTAACGTGTACCTACATTTGTTGCCGTAGTGTGTTGACATCAACTCCCTGCTGAGATAGTCTGTTTTGTATGTACTGTGCAGGTTATATTTTGCGTGGTCTGTTCCGCTTTTTAAGGAAAGGGACGAGGGTAGAACTAATAACCATCCTTATTTCAGTTTCATTCCCTTTTTACACTCTGTTACCTGTACATTCTTACTTGTATGCCTATGCGATGGATGGAGAGTTAGAGCGAACGAAAATGATTAAAAAATGGTTCCAAATGCGCAAAGTAAGAGAACAACAGATTGAGCCACGGTTCTTTTGTAAAAATTGCGTACAGAAGTGTACAAAAGTAGCTAAAAATTTAAGGTGATATCTTTGGTTGCTGGTTGGATTTGAAAACTGAGGAAGGGAGGTGGGGTAATAGTAGTTGAATATCAAAATATTACGTCAAAATTGTTAAGAAGACTAAGAACCAAATAATAATAATAATAATAATAATAATAATAATAATAATAACAACAAAAAAGAATACTCTAATATATATAAGCTACTTCAGCGTTCTGAAGATCGTAATTCTCGAATCGTGTGCATAGTGTTCATTCATAAAGAACGCGATACAGATATTAACGTGGAGTCATACTGGTAAATCAACATGAACCCAACTCTGCATTTGCATTTTAAACATGCCAGTTTTAGTGGGCCTACAAAAACGTCCCTCCGTATTACTCACAGGAAGTTATGCTCAGGCAAGGAAATTCAGAGGATCGCTTTGTATGTTTAAGGTTTTTGCTAGTTTCACACTTTGGTTTGTACAAGTACAATATATTGTATCTGAACACTTGTTATTTGTTTTACAACTTACTTTCGCACGTAAGAAATGTAGGGTACAAGGAAACAAGGATTACTTTTTACACTTATTTTTCCTGTTACACTTAAAATTAAACAACATTTATTCTTGTCTCCTTATAATATTACAGTGGCGGCTGTTTGCCTATGTTATATTTTGCCTGATTCTGGTGTGGAATTCGGTGTAACTCCACAAAAAGTACGGCCATTTTTCTTTTAAACACACATAAATACGGCAGGAAAATTCATTATGGTAATGACAGGAAGAAAGCGGAGAGAGGCTTTCTGGTGACTTATTCACAGGAACGATACCTAACTGTAAGCTTGATACGGAAGGCCTGTGGATCATCCCTGTAACAGTATTGATCGCTGACAGGAGAGTAATTTAAGGTCAAGGTACGTGACGTGAAAACTGTAAAAAAAGTAAAGCTATCACTGTAACAGGCCATAGAGGGCCATAGGGTTGTGAGATATTGAGGTTCCCACATTTTATAGACAATCGGCTCATAGATGGCGGTAAGGTTGTCAGCCTTACGCACCGGCCACCATTTACCCCCCAAAACATTCGAAGAATATTCCTGGTTCTCATTTCTGTTAGAGGCTGAGTCGATCCCAAGGCCATAGTGAGGCTGGAAGGATTAGGTAAATTGAAAAAATTCAATGACCTCGTCGGAATTCGATCCTGCGACCTTCCGGCTTTTAGCATAGTGCCTCAACGAACTACGCTACAAAACTGTACTGAGAATATAAACGTGAAAGTAAAGAATGTCTATAGACGTATAATGATTTAAAGTATATATATTTCTAGCCTACCCAATTATTTTGAAAAAAAAAATAGGCTAATGAGATGACCTTGGTGTCTGTATATCCCCCCGTCAACTTTTGAATAGCTAAATTAATCTTTATTAAACTTCGTATGTATATCATGGTAACTGAACCCATCACAACGGAATGCTTAATAAATCCCTTCCATCTGTCTGTGTGTTTGTATGTGTATTCATCTATCATTGCTACGCAACGGCTCAGTGAACATGTTTCTGCGGCTAAGAATTCATGCAACAATAGAATTGTTAGTAGTGTCAGTTTATATACAGTCGGTGATGCGTGAAAAAGATGAGCCTGTGGGTCTGCCTGTGTAACACCAGTTTTAGTGTGCACTACCGAAGCTGTGGTCTGAAGTCTCCCAGAGTAGTCAGACAATAAAGTATGGTCTAGTGGCCCGTCTAACTCGGAACCAGAAATCATTCTGTTGGTGAGGGCCAGCAGAAATTTATTGGGCTGGACTGTGTATCCCCCTACAATTTTTAGGCAACTACTGGCTAAATACCTTCCCGCAGTAAAGAAGAGTTGTTAGCGTCGTTTTCTATGCGGTCCGTGTCATATCAAAGGAAAATAGGCGATTAGTTCTTAGAAGAACTGGCCCTGATGATTGTTGTTGGATTTGAGGTTCTTACAAAGGTGATTGAAAAGTTGCGTCATCTGAGACAAAATTCCATGAAGTCCGGTGAGAATCAGCCGACGTTTTGGAGGAAAATATCGCCTTCATTTTCAGGGTCGTCTGCTTTATGCCGGTTTCTTGCTTGTCTCACTCTTCTACTCTGAAGATGAAGCCGATATGCTTCTCCGAAATTTCAGTTATTTTCACCTGGTCATCACAGCATTATAGCCTAGAAGATGTTTATATACATTTACACCTTTTATTGGTTTCTAAGTGAAGATGAATTAAATTTAAATCAATTTATTTATTGGTGCAGCAAGGGAATTTATCGTAGATATTCCAAAATTTCAACATAACGGACAATTCTTATATTTTTTACTAAATAAATTCTAAGTGCATATATTTAAACTATGAATCTGCCGATAATTGGAAGTATATCTAGGTAAAAGGAAAAAAGTTGTGTTAAAATTTGTGCATTTGTGATCTAAAAGAGGGATATATGATTAAAACCATTACGAAAAAGAGCATGGAGATTATAGGGTGAAGATGATTTGTGATAAACAAATGAAACCTGTTGCATTGATTACTTCAGGTATCTTTCTGCCTCCCTTATCATTGTATTGTATATCGACGCAAAAATTTAGCCAGTAACTAATACAAATAATCCGAAGTATTTAAAAACTTAAATATTAATCCTCTAGTATGAATTTAATACTAAATTACTGACATGAACAAATAATGTAAGAATACATATCGAAACAAGTATACAAAACATCCAGAATCACTCTACCTCTAGAACATATTCCGCATAATTTGAGCAAAACTATTGAAGCTATGAGTTTAATCTGCATACATCTTCCGGATGAAATATGGTGATGTCAGTGGAAATGAACTGGAATACACAAACCAGAAATTAAAATAAATTTCAGTGATTTCTGTAAAGTTCAACTAAAACAAAATATCTGTTCTTTGAAATATTATACAACATGGAGATACAAAGGTTTCAGTTAACATCTAGTAACATTCGTTTTGAAATGTAATAACACTTATGATCTAAAAATATGAAAAGAGTTGACCCTCATAAAACAACAGACTTCCATAGATTTAATATTTAAGTTTTAAGTTCATTACAACACACCACTCAGTCTTTGTTGTGTTAATATTCACGACATTATTTAGAAGGGAATAACAAACATTACTGGCTGAAACAGTTCACACAAGGCTCTACGTAAGTGTTGGATCAAAGTTAAAGAACTTAACTGGCGAATACCACAACATTCACTTGCTGTACACAGACACAATTTATAATTTCCGATAATACGAGAGCACAAGCAATTCACAGTTTGTGTGTAACATGGCATTACCCTGCTGCACAGACAGCGCTATATTTTTTTCATTTTTAATTTTAATAAGTAAACATAACACTGAATATTGAATTAATGTTCTAAGCTATTGTTAATTGCACTTCATACAAGAATTCCACCATGCTTACTGTTTGACCAAGTCAGGAAATGTATTAATGATAAAGTAACTCCACTGAGAAGAGTTCTTCTTCGGAAGATAATATTGACTCAGCTACTGAAGAAATTCCTCGTATATTTTTTACAAACTGAAGTTATATTACCGTGTTCATGGAGTAATTATAGTATAAATTCTCGTGAGTGTGATAATCAACCAGCTATACAAAAGATTATAGATTAATCTTATAAAGCTAACTTTGTCACACTAGTAATTGCATTGGTGACATTATAGGTATTTCCATAAGTTGATGAAACAGTAAGTTTAGACAAGAATTATAAACGTACAGATTAGAACAATAAGAATCATGTTCAACATTGGCCTGCATTCATGGCAAAATTGTGGATGTAACTTATGACTTAAATCATTATTATGGAACATTTTGACGCCTAACTCCTGTTGGTTGGGGAGGAACAACAACTCAAGCATTTGATCTCTGGAATCTCGCTTCATCGAAGTCTTGCCTTTGTACTTTTACAGTTTTCGGTACAGGTAAAATTGTCCCTGTGCTTAACTAATTAAGTACTACGTCATTAAGGCGTATGGGGGAGTGGATGTATAGTTCCACCTTTCTTGCCCTCGGCACTAGTTAAGGGGAGTGGTCAGCTTCACTCCCCGGCCACTTTACCCCCGGTACTCATTGGATAGGAGGATGGGTGGGCCCCAGAGCCTGTCTGGACGACATGGAGAAGAGAAAATCCTTGACCGTGGCGGGACTCGAGCTCCGACATCCTCGGTTGTCCAGCCCGTAGCCGACTGAGCTATCCCGGATTACATTTACGAATATAAAAATACACCGCACGAAGTAGATGTACGTCTAAAGTGCATATTTGGTTGGAGCCCATCTCAAATATATGAAGTTCTCTAAATACTAAAATGTGATTGTTATGCCCTCAGGTTTACGGGAGGTGTTATGTTTTTAATGTTAATATGTTTTTATGGTTAATATGTTTGGAGGCTAGATTGGAACAAGTATTTTTGAAATACAGTTAGGAAATATGAAATGGAATGTATGAATGTACCGCGTCAGCGTATCAATGCTGACTGGGCGGAAGCCTCCCTTTTACGGCATAACAATTAGTGAAATGTACCAGTAAGCTGGAGTGTTACGCCGCAAATTTTGACACTAGAAATCAAAAGCATTGCCTAAATATTACGAGAGCGTTTCACAGTAATTAGAGCAGTGATAGCCACACATAGGCTGTGGAACGCGGTCAACAAACATCTTAGTCAGCAGAAACGCGCAATCGCGCCACTTTGTAAGTGGCGTTTGGACACACCTGGAGACCACGAAATTACAAAATTCAAAGAGAGAGGCGCCCCGATTGCACGCGACGAGTCGGATATAGCCAATTAGAAATTACCGCTTCAGCAATTGAGGACGAAGGGAGGAGTTAACCTCCCTCTTTGTTAGCTGCTGCGTCAGCGATTTTAATAATATAAAAATGAGGAAAGCCCTCACTCAGGGATCGGTCCAAAAACGTAAAATTCAGTAGTCAGCCGGAGGCTCTGTCCAACATGGGTACAAGTGGTGGTGTCGCTACGTCTCTATCTCAAGTAAGTAATGTTTACTCATACTAGCCATGCTGGTAAACTTTATGGTTATTGGTAAATTGTTGTTTGTTAAATATTGAAAAAGCAACGTCCAGTGTGCCCGGCGAGCACTTAGGGTAGAATAATCTGTTATGAATGCAGGAAACCGGGCCATATAGCCAGAGATTGTGGGGCAGGGGGGAAGCCCACAACCTGGAGGGAGAATGTTGTGCCTTGAAGACCGACTTCCGGTAATATGTTAAAAGAGTATTTAACTTTTTGTATTTTAGGGGAAAATGTTGGTTAGGATAGTAGCTTTTTTAAATGTTTGTAAGACGTACGAAAGAGGCTGTAGGAAGGGTTAAGAAACTTTAAAGAATTCCTACGTATGGACTTAGACGGACATTGGCTTGCCGCGCGGGAATGTCCAGCCAGCAGAATGATGTTGAATGTATATCAAACTGCTAACTGCAGAATCTACACTTGAGAAAGATGGGGGAAAGTTTGCAGGTAAAAGTGTTAGCCAAATGGTCTAGCAGCAAGGGGCGTGTCCATCCCCTTAGGACCCCAGCCAACGAGATCACCCACCTTGGGATAAGACGTCATTGGAGGTGGACTTACACCCCCCGGGAAAGTAATAAGTTAGCATGAATAAAGGGATTAACCCGGAGAACAAATTATTATGGGGATTATTCAAACAGTAATTATGGCCCGTTTGCGGCCGAAGGCCATGTCAGAATGGGCACCGACTAGACACCAGGCAACGCCATCCGTCTGCAGACTCAACAAGTAAGTGGAACTACTCTTATCGCCATGCTTAATAATTGTGATATTATTGAAGCGTAACCCCTCTAATGGGACTTGAGTTAGGAACATTACAACAAGTGTACAGAGCGTAAGAGTGATGCAACGGAGTGATGCAGAGTTAGACATGTGTAATATAGATACTGCAGAGGGTGTCTAGATGCAGGGATGTGTATATATATACATACAGTGGTTGAGTAGAACAGGAGAAAGAGAAGACTAGCGACCCGCAACTGGGTGAAAAGAGAGAAAGATGATGTAATGCCGCTAAGGTTACGTACATGTAGATATAGTTTTGAAAAAAAATTGAATAGTAGCTAGACTGTAAGATTAAGAAACAGCCATGATGAAACAATTCAGGAAGCTTAGGTCTACAAAGAATTGTAACAGGGAATGCCTGAGTCATTAGAATGCTAACCCGGCAGTGTAATAGCGCTGACATTGAGGAA
>NW_019737102.1:308195-310531 GCF_002891405.2 Cryptotermes secundus
GATCTGTTGAGGGCACTAAACGCCCGTATTGACTTGGCCACCGAAGAAATAGAGTTGGATGGCCAGAAGATTAAACTGACGAATTACCCGCCAGGTAGACGGGAAGTGGACAGACGAGTGAAGGTCTGTCGGACGGAGCCGCGACCTCTGCAAGGCGCAGGGGAAGGGACGGAAACGGCTACGAAAGCGACCACGGAGTCAAGAAGACAGGTGGTTGAGAGAGTAAAGGAGGCCCCAGCGGAATCCAGCCGGACCGATACCGCGACGGAAAGCGGACGGGTAGGGGAACTTCACCAGTGGCAAGCAGTGTTGCCACAAACCGTGCATCTGGAGCCACGGACGCTCCTGGTTACGAGGGCCAAGATAACGGACATACAGAGGAAAGCCGCACCGAAATCTACACTCAAGAGATGGGTACAAGCAGAGCCAGTGGAAATACCACTTCGGGGGATATACGCAGCTCGTACAGTTTCAAGTGTTTTTACGAGTTCGATGTTAGTAGATCATGAGAAACGCCAGACGCGCGTAGGAACTAAAGAAATTGCTGACGGCAATAGCAAGGGTCAGCATAAGAAGGAAGCGGTTTATTGTACCGCACAACTGATTAACACAAGTAGAGAACCGATTATGTTGCAAGCGGGGACGAAAATTGCGAACATATATGACGTCACGGAGGATGACTTCATTGACGGCGTCCTAGGGGAAGACGCAACCTACGGACCGAGTGTATTGAAGGCGGATCGGTACCCCCGACAGCTGAACCCCAAAGTGAGTGAACAGAACGCGAACGTACCAAGATTGCTGGAAGAAAAGTTGATCCACCTAACAGAAGAAGAAAGACGAGTCGTGAGACCAACTCTGTTAGACTACCAAGACTTATTTAAGAAGACAGAGGACGGAATAATTCCGCGTACAAACGTAGCGTACCACGAAATTGATACAGGTGATGCCAAACCAGTAAAACGGAACCCCTACCGAATCCCGTTTGCTTTGCGGGACGAATTACGGAATCAAGTAGAGGAGATGGTAGAGAGAGGAGTTTTGACTAAAGCCGCCACGGAATGGGCCGCCCCAGTGTAGAGGCTCAAATTTGAGATGGGAGATTGTAAGGCATTACCCAAATGTTCGAGGCTTGCGAAAAGCGTTTCACAGTTATTACAGTAATCTGTCAACACCTGGACAGGCAAATAGGTTAAGAATGTTGATGATCAGCAAGTATGTGTAACCGCAGTAGCAAGAAGCTTGCCTCACTAGGCCACTGGAGTATCATAATATTACAGCATACACAGCGATGAGACGCCCGGGGTCCGCCCACAACCACCAATAATAACCAATTAGAATATTACTATGAGAATTGAGGACACTGAGGAGGAGTTACCTACCCTCTGTCGTCAACAGCTGAATTAGCAAATTAAAACTATAAATTACGGAATTTCGGGGGACTTGGGATTCCCTAAGGGGAGGATACTAGAATCATGTAATTGCCTAGGATGTGAGTCAGGCAAGAAGGGTTTTATAGTGTATGTGTCAAGGTTATGGTTAGCGTGTAGTGATAGATATAGTATGCGGGTTTCAATATGTATAACTAAGGGTACATTATGTAAGAGTGAAACTTGACGAAGGAGAGTGTAATCGTATTTAATGAATAGTAGGGAAACAGGATCCCATGGAACAATTAATACTTGCCTACAGTAGAAGAGAGAGAGAAAGAGAGAGAGAGACTCCAGTTTTACACCCCCGAAGGGGAGGTTCATAGCGTAGCTTCAAGTAAATCCACTATGTAGATCCGACTGAAAGTCGGCCTTGTAATAATGTAAATATTGTAATTCATGTAAATATAAGAGTTTAAATAGATAGAGTAGGTAGGATCGGATGTACGCAGGGGATTATGATTCACTTTCCACGACCACCTTCCTCGAACGATCCAGAAGATCCTACCACAATGAGAGTTGCAACAGCAGCCGAATGCTTAAGGGGAGGTACTAGGAATGGACAGGGAGAGGCACCTGCCACACAGGCAACAGTTAGTAGCCTTGATACCAACGCCCCTTGTAGAGGCTCAAATTCGAGATGGGAGATTGTAAGGCATTACCCAAAATGTTCGTGTTATGGCCCAAATTTGAGACTGGAGAGGGTATGGTATTACGCAAAAGTTAGAGACTTGCGAAAAGCGTTTCGCAGTCATTACAGTAAATTGTAAACACCAGGACTGGCAATAGGATTAAGAATGTGGATGCTCAGCAGGTCTGTGTAATCGCAGAGCAAGAGCTTGCCTCACTCGGTCACTGGATTAATCGTAAGAGACCGCATACACAGCAATAAGACGCAAGGGGTCC
>NW_019737102.1:311637-314097 GCF_002891405.2 Cryptotermes secundus
CGCCCGTACAACGTTTCCAGGAACGAGCGGGCAGGGATCGAGAACGGGTTCGAGCCCCGCTCATCTGCTACGGCTGTGGACAACCTGGCCATATAGCAAGATACTGCAAGGCTGAACGGAATCCCGCAGCCAAGAGGGAGAAGAACTCCCCAAACCAGATTCGGCGGAAGAGTGCCCCGCCAACCGCCGGAAAAAGACCGCATGGGTCCCAGTCACGAATACAAGCACCGACACTGCATTAACACTCGACGTGTTAGTGCAAGGAAAAGAATATGAATTTATCGTAGACACGGGAGCTGATGTATCCTTGATTCAGCCATATGTGGGAGATGAGCCCACGGAGGAACTCAGAGGTGTGGTCAGGGGCATAACCGGCCAAGCGCTGGAAATTGAAGGAACCAGACGCTTGGAAATTGTAATAGGAAACCAACGTTGTACCCACGATTTCTTAGTGGCGCCCTTTTCGCTTCAAAAGGACGGAATTATAGGGCTGGATTTATTAATAGAATTTTAAGCTTACATCGACTTGGCCACGGACGAGGTGACCCTGGGGGGCCAGAAATTTAAACAGAGAGACCGCCCGCCAGGAGGGACGAAGGTGAACCAACCTAAAGAAATGATCTGCCGGACGGATCCGCGACCCTTGCGAGGAGCAAAGGAAGGGGGAGAATCAACAAAGAAAAAGACGGTCACAGAGTCGAGAGGACCGGCGGTAGAGGCAGTAAGGAGACTGGCCGGCCAACTAAGGCAAACACGCCGGAGAGCTCAGAGGAAGCTGGCCTACGTGAGAAGGGCCCAAACCGCTCGCCGTAACCATCAAGCATGGAGGACAGAATACCGTAAGGGCCAACTAGTATGCCGCAAAGGGATAGGAAGGGGAAGGAAACCTAACCCCAAATGGCTAGGCCCTTACCAAGTGTTGCGGAGGATCTCTGACCTAGTGTACACAATACAGGTCGGGAAGAAAGAAGTGAACGTACATGTGGAACAATTAAAGCTCTGCCGAGCTTCGAGAGAAGAGCTTCGCGAGAGACGGAAGCAGAATCGGCAAAGGAGACGAGAACGGCGGCCTCAACCAGTGAGGGAAGACAGCGAGTCAAGCTCCAGTAATTCCTCCTCAGAAGAGGGAGGACGTGAACCGCTCCACCCGTCCAAGCCTTACGAGAGAAGGAGAGCGAACGAGTACAAACGCCGACGCAGAGGTAGCGTGCCCACTGAAGATGGGACAGCGACGAGAAACGAGGATTCGAGCGACTCTGAATCGGAAGACGGAGAAGCCTGGCCATTATACCGATACGCTCTGAGCGAAAGCCACAGTAGAAATGAGCGAGAAAGCCGAGTCAGCAAAAATGCCGCAGCGGCAGAGGAGGCAAATACAAGGGCAAACGCACAGCGTGAAGGCCTAGATAGAAATGAGCAAGACAGCCTAGTCAGCGGAAATGTCGCAGCTGTGGAAGAGACGGAGACAGAAAGAACAGCAGAGCGAGACGAGAACAGTGCGGTAGGTAATGTCGACGCGTCAGCAAACCACCCACCAAGGGCAAGCGAGTCTACTGAAGGCCAACACGGTTATACATTACGCCCAAGGCCTCGCGTAATTACAAGGAATAAAACCGGACGGAATCGGAACCTCGCGAGGAAACGAATAGTAACGAGCTCATTCTAATTTCCAGGTGATGGAAGAACGGAACCAGTCGGTACAGAGAGGATAGTAGGAGACCGAGGGATGGCGTTCCTAATGGAACGAGAAATATTAATGAGAGGCGCCGTATGGCATGTTACGGTGGACTTCGACGTAAAGCAACACGCCCAAGCTATAGGCGACCTAATCAAGGGATTATGAGATTTAACCTTCACTATGGGCCGAGACCCAGCCCAAAGGCAGGAGCTGAGGTACGCTAGCAAGCTAGCAGGAGAACTGCAGGGGAAAGTCGACGACCTAATGCAGATGCTGTTATGCCCCAAAATTCGAGATAGTAGAAGAAGCCACGGCCCAAAAATGTTCGCGCCTAGCGAACAGTGTTGCACAGTTATTGCCGCAACTTGTAAACACCAGTAATGGCAAGTAGGTTAGGAATCTGCTTGCCCAGCAAGGCTGTGTCCTCACAGCGCCAGAAGTTTGCCTAACTCGGGCACTAGAGAATCGGAAGAGATTGCTTACGCAGCGATCAGACGCCAGGGGGTCTGCCCACATCCCGATAAGACCCAATGAAAGCCGAACTTTAGGAAATTAGAACACAAGGGAGGAGCTATCTACCCCCTTGTCGTCCACGCGGAATCAGCGAATTAAGACTATAAATGAGGGAAATTCAAGAGACTTGGGATTCTGATTTTAAACAGAATAGAGAGTTGTCAGCCGAAGGCTCTCTTCGACATGGGTCAGACCAGCGGAGGCAGTGTGCCGACATCTTGTACTTCAGGTGGGTCTGTTCACGTATATTAGCCATGCCGATTGATAAT
>NW_019737102.1:316620-331188 GCF_002891405.2 Cryptotermes secundus
AGACAGAGGAACAAATTCGTGTAATTTAGGTACTATGTGTATAACTTTGTGGAGCCACCACGCCGAAAAAGGAAAAGTGGATAAATGAACAGAAAGAGACACATGATACCCTCTAAGGGAAATATTGTGTAAATTGTGTAAACTTATGTATAATTTTGTAATCTTTTGGGGAAAGGGTAACCAAACGAAACATGGTGGTGGAGGTAACACTACGTATAGGGAACAAGTGTAATATTTTACCCTCGAAGAAAATATTTCACGTGTTGTGCGGGGGGGTGTGACGCCCCAAATTTGAGGTTAGAAAGAGGATGGTATTACCCAAAAGCTAGAGACTTGCGAAAAGAGTTTCGCAGTTATTGTCGTAAATTGTAAACACCGGGACTGGCAATTAGGTTAAGAATGTGAAGACTCAGCAAGTCTCGGTGTACCCACAAAGCCAGTAACTTACTTCACTCGTACACTGGATTACGCGTGATAGACTGCTTACACAGCAAGGAGACGCAAGGGGGTCCGCCCACAACCACCCATGAGAGCCAATGAGGAGGTTATTATGAGGATTGAGGACACTGAGGGGAGAGTCACCCACCCTCTTTCGTCAAGGCTGAATCAGCGAAATAAAACCATAAATTAGGGACTTTCGGGGGACTTGGGAGCTTGTTCTAACAGAATAGTCAGTTGTCAGCCGGAGGCTCTCGGCGACATGTATTCCATAAGAGGGTGGACAACGGCTGTAATCTACATTTGTATGGCAAGTAAGTCTCTTTGCTCATATACGCCATGCTGTTAAAGGTTGTGTTAATACAAGTGTTATTGTGAGATAATGAGGCAGTATCCAGTGAACCAAGTGAGAGTCAGGGTAGAACAGGGTAGGAAGAATGTACAGTAGCAGACGATGATAGGAGTGCAGTTCAGGGCACCTCCCCTTCACAACTAGGACGGTAGAATGAGTTTAGCGAGATATTCATGTAAACCGATAAGAGCAGGCCTTTTTCTTAATGTATTATGATTGTAAATAGACAAGTGTACATAGTGGAGAATGTACGCAGGGAGTTCTGATTCGCCCATTAGTAACCATCCTGTCCTCAACCCAGCCCGAGCTTCCCTAGCCAAGACAGCCGACGGCAGCCGAGTGCAACGTAGATGTTAGCAAACGAGTAATCACCGACGAAAGTAATTATAAGTTCTCACCCCCTCCCCCTGAGGTGTAACAGAGGACACTGAGGAGGAGTTACCTACCCTCTGTCGTCAACGCTGAATCAGCAAATTAAAACTATAAATTATGGAATTTCGGGGGACTTGGGAAGATGATCTAACACAGAATATTGAGTTGTCAGCCGGAGGCTCTAGTCGACATGTGTACCACAAGAGGGTGGATGACGGCAGTAATCTACATGTGTATTGCAAGTAAGTCTCTTTGCTCATATACGCCATGCTGTTAGATGTTAGTGATGATAAAAGTGTCAGGGTGTGATCTTAAGGCAGTCTCCAGTGTACCCATTGAGAGCCAGGGTAGAACAGGGTAGAAATGAACCGAGAGTGGCAGACGATGATAGGAGTNTTCGAGGCACCTCCCCTCCACCGACAAAGAAGGTAGAAAGAGCTTAGCAAGAAGTGTCATGCAAGCAGACCTAACCAGGTCCTTTTCTTGATGTAAATATTAATGTAAATAGACAGTGTACATAGTGGAAATTGTACGCAGGTAGTTTTGATTCACCCGTTCGTAACCAGCCTGTCCTCGACCAATCCCGAGCGACCCTAACCAAGACAGCGGACGGCAGCCGAGTGCAGCGACGATGTTAGGAAAAAGAGTAACCACAGACTAAAGTAATTATATTTTCTCACCCCCCTCCCCTCTGAGGTGTAACACCCCTTAAAATGTAATAATAATGTAATACGTCGCTACCTGTAGACTACATGAGGAGTTGTCAAGAGGGAGCTATGACTATATGTCAGGGGGTAGTTCCCACAATAGAGATGACAGACGATAGGTAGAGGCGGGTCAGACCTGACACGCCCGCTCTACGCCAGTAATAAGAGGTGACAGCGCTGAAAGGGCCAGGCAACAGTGAACGCTCGACTACGCGCTACCGGCCCTCGGTACTTACATCACCTTTCTTAGGTCATACAATAGATGGTGGCAGCTTTATGAGAGAAGGAAACCCCGAACAGGAGAATCCTAGCTAAGGGTGAGCTAGGAGTAATGTGTTAACTCCTTACAGCATAAGCTGGGGTGGCAAGGAGGGGTACCTGCACACCCCCGTCGTCACGACGTTACAAGTGGTATCAGCGTCGTGACATTACAAGTGGAGGCGAGGAGGGATACCTCCACGCCCCCCTGCTCCGCGGCGTAACACCCAGTAATCCTTAAAAAAAAAGATTACGGATGGGACGGTTAAGTATCGGTTCTGCGCTGACTTTAGGGGATTGAACGCCGTAACAAAGATACCGGTGTTTTGCATGCCCTTAGTGCAGGAGAATTTGGATAGGTTGAATGGGAATCAGTGCTTCTCATTCGTGGACCTTAAAGACGCGTATTATCACATAGGGATAAAACCAGAAGACAAGCACAAGACAGGGATAACAACCCCGTTCGGAACGTATCAGTATGAAAGATTAGCATTCGGCTTAGCGGGTCCACCATATACCTTTACCAGGGTTATGGACAAAGTGCTATTAGGACTGGGAAACGTGACATGTTTAGTTTTTATGGACGATGTGCTAGTCTTCGGACGCACTTTACAGGACTTTACTTTACTGTACGCCTACGAGAAGTTTTTGGGCGGTTACGTTCTGCTAAATTAACTCTAAATTTGGAAAAGAGTCACTTTGCCAGGGACAGTGTGGAGTATTTAGGACATCGAGTAACTCGAGGAGGGGTTAGTCCCAGTGAGGACAAGGTGAGGGCTGTTCGAGACTACCCTCGACCCCGCACAGTGACAGAAGTGCGATCTTTCTTGGGACTTAGCGGATACTACAGGCAGTATATTCCAAATTATGCAAACATTAGCCGACCCCTTACAGTACTAACAAAGAAGGGCCACGACTTTCAGTGGGTCCAAGAACAAGAAACGGAATTTAGTCGCTTGAAAGCAGAGCTCAGTTCAGACACTGTGCTTGCTTACCCAAGTATGGACACCTCCCATGAGTTTAGGTTGCACACCGATGCGAGTGACCAGGGAATTTCAGCAGTACTAGCCCAGGTACAGGAGGGGAGAGAACGTCCGATTGACTACGCCAGCAGACAGTTGACGCCTGCTGAGAAAGAACTGTCGGTCACAGAGAAAGAACTATTAGCAGTAGTGTACGGAACGAAACAGTTCAGGTGCTACCTGTACGGTCGCAAGTTCACGCTCGTAACCGACCACCGAGCGTTATGCTTGCTATTGAAACTAAAAGAGCCGAGTGCCAAACTCACCCGATGGGCTCTCCGCCTATCAGAGTTCGAATATACGGTACTTCACCGACTGGGAAAGCACCACTGCGTGCCAGACGCCTTATCTCGCCATATTGGGACTTTCACGAAAGAAGGACAGGTAACTAGACCTGAAGTGAAAGCGGAACAGGAGCTAGATACATTTTGCAGGAAGGTGAAGGAGGACCTAGACTCAAGGAGAGAGTACATTATCGACGAGGACGGCCTGTTATATCGGAAGTACCAGGAAGGGCCTCGGTTAGTAATACCGGAGACGTTGGTGGGTAGGATCATAAGGGACCACCACGATGCCAAATTCGCTGCGCACGCTGGAGTCAAGAAGACAGCAATGGATTCGAAAACGATACTATTGGCTTAACTTACACAGGGACGTAGAGAATTACGTTCTGAGTTGCGACCAGTGCGCTCGTTTGAAGACGGGCCGCGTGACTACAGCGCCCATGGGTAGCCTACCCGAGGCCAGAGAACCAGGGGAAGTCGCATCAATCGACATCACAGGACTGTACGCTATTTCTAAGAGAGGTAACCGATACCTCCTGACCTACCTCGATCACTTCACGAAGTGGGCCGAGGCAGTGCCCCTCCCTGACCAGGAAGCCACCACGGTAGCTAACGTCCTGGTCATGCACATCTTTACGCGCCATGGAGTGTGTGATAAACTCCTGAGCGATCGAGGGCGGAACTTCACATCAGAATCAATCCGAGAGATATGTCGACTCCTAGGAGTGGACAAAATATTCACTAGTCCGTACCGGCCACAAGGCAACGGCCAGGTGGAAAGGTTTCACTGCACCCTACATGCGGGCCTGGCTATGTATGAGGACCCCAGTGGGACGAACTGGGACGCCCATCTCAATTTAGTTCTATGGGCATACCGATCGCAGCCACACGGTAGCATCGGGTATTCGCCCTACCACTTAACCCACGGTACGGAAATGAAGGGCCCAGCGGGCAGAGAATTAACCGCTTAGGAAAAGAGGAACGCCGGGGAAGACGGAGCGCGAGGGCGAGTGGCCAGATTGGCCGGACAACTATGAAAGGCACACGGAATAGCGAGGAGGAAGCTGAGCCAAGTGAGAAGGGACCAGCAGACTCGCCACGATCAGAAAGCACGAAGGGTGGAGTATCGTCCCGGCCAGCTGGTGTACCGAAAACAAATGGTAAAAGGAAGAAAGCTAGAACTTAATGGTTAGGTCCTTATCAGGTGATACGAAAAATCTCTGACCTAGTGTACAGGATACAAATAGGGAAGGAGAAGTGAATCTGCACATAGAGCAACTGAAACTATGCAGAGCCACACGAGAAGAGCTCCGTGAGAGACGGAGGCAACATCGGCGAAGGATGAGGGAACAGAAGCCCAGCTTCTGGAGAGGTGAAGAAACAGACTCCGACGACTCAGAATCGGAAGAAGAGTGCCACGAGAGGCCTCCATACTCATACGCGCCATATGAGAGACGAAACAGACAAGGAATGAGCTAACAGAGACCCAGGTTCGGACAAGGAGAGACGAACCCAGATGATTCAGCGTCGAGAGACGGCGAGGAGAAGCTACGATATTTGTGCGCGCCTCAATACATGTCCGCTCCTTACGAGAGACAAGATGCAACTGAATCAAACCGCAGAATCAGCACTTATGCGCCAGCGGAAGAGAGAGAGAGACAGGAAGTGTTATGCCGCCAAGGTTTGCACATGTAGATGTAGTTTTTTTGGGTAAATTTGGAATCACTACAATTAGATGTAAGATGGAAAAAAACAGAAAAAACCTAAACTAAAACTGAATAGTAATAAGGACATGAACCGGAGAGCTGGGTTTACACGGAAGTAAAAGAAATTCCTGACTAATCAGAATGTTAACACGACAGCGGGAACCGCTGACAATACGGAAGGGCTATATGAAATGTGTCATAAGCACTATGGCAGACGAAAAATGCTGAGCAGAAGGAGGCGGCTTACCGAAAGAGTCAACCCCTTCTCGATTAACAACCAATAAACAAGCTACACCGACCCAAAATCACGTCAGGGTAGGAGGACCCCTATACCCGGAAGACAACGAGTCAGCATAGCAGAGGTTATAAAAACCCGAGACGACCCATTTTAGGGGCTCTTTTTAGCTTTTTAGCTTCTTAGCTTTTTTTGGCTATTCGATTCGATTCTAGTCGGATCTATTCTTATTAATGTCATTATTACATTAGTACCTCAATTGTGGCCATGAGTGGACGCTGGATCGTGATGACAAGCCTTCTCATCTTCAGCTCAAGTAAGTGGAACCATTTCATATAGCCATGATCATTAAGTGCAAAGTGTAAAGTGTAAAGTGTAACCCGGGAGAGATAGGCTAATCAGATGGGCTAGGTCATTCAGTGATTCCAAGCATAGAATACCGACAGCAGGGTGATAGGTGGTGGACATGATGAGACACTGCAAGATTATTTTAATGTAAGTCGAACCGACAAACGTCGGCACGGTGTATATAGTGTATTTAAAGACGTAGGTAAATAGAATAGGCTAGGAATGTGACGAGTTTCATTCAACCTCACATATCCACGAGTGTTATCCTCTTCCTCCGACTCCAGGACGTCCCAAAGCTTCGGCGATTTACGGTTACCCAAGACAGTAATGCAAGCTAAGATAAGTACGAGATTTCTTGAAATAACAAGATGGTGGCAGCCTACTAATCAGGGTGACGGAGAGGGATATTTCCTCGTCCTCCGTCATCACGGCAGGAGATCAGTGTAGCGACAGCTAGCGAGAGGTACAGTGGCGGAAGCGGTGGAGGTACCTCCACGCCCCCCCCGTCACGCCATAACAGGAAGCATAGCAGAGAGAGAAGCTATTGCGGCAGGTGATGGTTGTTCGTCAACATTAAATACGACAGGGAGAGACACGTTAAGTGAAGAACAGCATGGTTATTCACTACGACCCCGAATTCAGCGTAATTATAAAGAATAAAGACGGCCGGAGGCCGAAACACGCGCAGAGGTAGCAGAAACTGAAGTACCCCGTTTGTTTCCAGGTGGAGAGGAAGCCAAGACTGAGGGAGCCGTCGGGCTCAAATTGGACGAGGGGATGGCATTTTTGCAGGAACGAGAAATTTTAATGAGAGGAGCCGTGTGGTACATTACCGTGGATTTTAGAGTAACGGAACACGCCAGAGTGATAGGAGAACTAATCAAGGGATTAGAGGATCTCACCTTCAATGTAGGAAGAGACCTAGTACAAAGGCAGGACCTTAGATACGTGAGCAAGATAGCAGGAGAGCTGCAGGAGAAAGTAGACAATATCCTCCAAATGTTGCCACGGAATCGGAGAGTTCGCAGGGGAATGTTTGGCCTAGGAGGGAAAGCACTTAAATTTCTTTTCGGAGCAGCACTCAGTGAAGATTTGAGACCACTAAATGACAGGATAGAAACTTTGAGAAATAGGGTAGGAGAGTTAGTACATGACGCCACGGAACGCGTAACACTTAGCCGCGAAATGGATTCGCGGGTAAGGGCAAACGACAAAACACTAGCTCAGATGGTGCGAGCAATGAAGTTGCACCATGAGGAACTGGTTAGGGAGCAGCTCACGCTAAATCAAACAAGGGACCAACTAACTAACTCCGTAAGGAAAGCCAGTTACACGAGGGAATTAGAAATATTATAAATGAAAATTTATACAGATATGGCAAGCTTAGCTTTAAGCTTAGATATGGCAACGTTACACCGATTGACTACCAGTTTGCTGCCCTCACACAAGTTACTCGCGATTTTGCGCGATATTTACGTGCAATTGGAGCAAGGCTACTCGTTCATAACAGCCTTGAAACCGGAGAACATGCATTTGTTTTATGCATCTTCGGAGGTTGCAGTACTGGCTACGAGCGAAGCAATTCGCCTCATTGTCCAACTACCCTTACGAATCGAACAGTGAACCTACACCGTTTACGAACCTATTCCGTTGCCCGGGGGCTAGACTGGAACAAATATTTTGAAATACAGTTAGGAAATATGAAATGGAATGTATGAATGTATTGCGTCAGCGTAGCAATGCTGACTGTGAGGAAGCGTGTCACATAGAAAACAGGACGCTTGGAGGTAAGAATGCTGAGTCGAAAGGGGCGGGCAGACTAGAAAACGCGAACCCCCTCTCGGCAGGCAGCCAATGAGAGCTAGCCACCCCAACAAAATCACGTCATTGCGGGTAGGGTTTACACCCTCCCGGAAGTTGACGATTTAGCAAAAAGAGGGTACAGAAATACTAGATGAAACTAGAAAGGTGGATTCGATCAATAATTTTCAGTAGCATCGTGGCCGAAGGCTATCGTCGAGATGACACAGAGAGTGCTGGATGGTGACGTTCTTCTGCATCCTTGCCGCGAGTAAGTGGAAATACTACTTATAGCCAAGAAAATTATGGGTAACATTATTAAAGTGCGATCCCCAGGGAGCGGGAGAGAGGACTATATAGAACAGGCTTAAGAATACCGAAGCACGGTCCGCGGCATGGTGTAAGAGAGAGAGAGACAGAGAGAGTAGAGAAAGGAGAGAGAGGTATAGGAAACCCGGAGTCAGATGAGAAGAATATAACTATGTCCGTACAGAAGTGATTAACAATCTACGTGAAATGTAAACCCGACAAACGTGGGCATTGCTTGTATGTATATATATGTATGTATATAGGGATATATATGAATAGAATAGAATAGGAATGTGGTGTAACATTAAGAGACCCCATCCCACACTTCGCACACCCTTCCCCTATCGCCTCCTGCATCCCCTAAGCGTCCCAGGAGAACTGCGAACTCAAAGCCAAAGAGGCAGACGCCGAACAGATCAATGAATTTACCTAGCCCCCATTTTACGGCAGAACAGTGATTCTAAATGGTGTTTATATTTAGTTAAGAAATACTGGAGTTGTAGGTGGTGACTCCAGATTAAGTGGATTGAATGATGCGTAATAATATGTATGAAATAGTAAACTATGGACATTATCCGGCATCTACCTGGATGCAGGCCATGTTGGAGTCATATGAACAGCAAAATAACATAACAAACTACGTAATTCCTTAAAAAATAAATCTTATGCATAAGTGAAAAATATAACTATATTTCAGTTAATTCCTTGGCACATATTTTTTTCCTTCACGATTTGCCATTTCTAGACAATGTGTTTTATTATACAATGTCCACGAAACTATTATTAAATCTATAGCACATTTTAAAAAGTAATATAACAGACGGATATTTCCTTTATCCCTTATCCATAATGTCATTGCATTTTCTATCCTGCCAATTTTGTAAATACGGCAATATGTACCGTATCAGCTGTAAATTATATTTGAGCAAGGGAAGTAACTTCCTTCAGAACTTCTTGGAAAGGAAATTGAACTAAATTACGAGGCTTAAAACAGACGGAACGCATTAAGTAATTAATATTAATATATTTCATTATTCTGACTAACACATTTCGCATAAGTATCTGCTAAAAATAAGGTGTTCCTTGAGAAAAACGTTAAACGAACAAGCTTCACGCCCTAGTTAACATAGAAATATATTTTATAGAGTGTAGAAGACATTTATATTAATCTAGTGGCTTTATAATACACGTCATTTTATTGTACTTTTGTACAGTTTTTCGGAAATCTTCAAGCCTTGTAACATGTTATATATGACACAAGAACTGATAACATAAGAAACGTCAACTTCTTATTACACTTCTTCAATATAAATGAAGCTACCCTCGCCTACCCGCAGAATTAACGTTTGCGTGATATTGAACTTGTATCCAGTTATGTATTTGAGGATGTATTTTCTGTACACACACAAGAAACGAAACAGTGGCTTCCGCACCAGTATCTCCACATTAGCTGGGGATTGATTTCTGATAGCTACTTAAATTCAGTCCACATCCTAGCACCAAATTTTTATAATATTCGTTTTAATATTATCATTCCACATACGCTTAGACGACCCAGGTCTCTTAAATTTGCCGACTAAAATATTGTACTTACGTAGGCTCTGATAAGTGTTAACAGTCGTCGCTGTGCTCCTAACCCCTACTTTTCCATAAAGTCTTCGTCTTGCTAACCGCGGTTAACCAGTCATAGCAGTAACCACTCCCGTCCCAAACACTGGCGGAGGATTTCTATTTCTGGTACGTATTCTAATGAACTGGAAGTAACATACAGATATTATTGTCTATAAGGCAGAATGCGAGGCACGCGGTAGCGTGATTGGTTGAGACACTATGCTTCAAGCCGGAGGTCGCGGGTTCGATTTCCGATTAACTTATTGGATTTTTCGATAGACATAAACCTTCCAGTCACACTATAGCCCTGAGGTCGATTCAGCCTCTGACAGAAAAGAGTATCAGGAATTTTTCTGGGGGTAAAGGACAGCCGGCGCGTAAGGCTGACTACATTACCGCCACCTCTGAGCCGATTGTCTCAAAATGGAAGCCTCGACGTCTCACAACACTACGGGCTTCCTCTTGCAAGGGTAACTTTAGCTCCTATAATGCAACATGCAATACATTACTTCGATTCCCTGTCGTAGTACAATGTATGTAGGAGGACTGAAACCAGAGCACGAATTAATCGTTTACGTACTAAAGCACTGTGTATTTTGTTCTCATTTTAGAATGTTGTTACGGTAGGACAACCTATGCACGTTTGTAACATAGTCATATGTAACAAATTACATACGTACTTTATTGTACAGTTCATATAGTTAAGAGGTCGTATTATCATTTCTTCCTGAGATTTTATCAGCATCTGACATTTTGCGTGCTCATTTTCAGATGTAACATTTGTCTGATATTGCTACCAGATATGAACAACTGTTTTTGCAAAGTCCTGAAACTTAATAAGTCCTTCGTTTTTGGTGTTAACTCATAATATATCTCTAAGGCATAACTGTTGACTTACTACTGTCTTCATGGGTAACACGTGTAACTTCTATTCATAGACAATGTCAGATATGCCAAACGACAGCTTAAATTCTTCAAAGTGTATAAAAATACTCAAATGGGTGCAACAGCTGATCTGATATGGGCACCACATATGACAGTTGATCACGTCTTGTTAAAACTAATCACTCACTCACTCATGGAGCTGAGCCCTTCTTGAGAAACAGCAAATTGTGCAGCTACTCAAGAACTTCCCAGCATTTCATGGACTCGAAGGTTCATTACCGTGCACACAAGAGCCCTCCACTGGTCATTATCCTGAGCCAGATCAGTCCAATTCATACCATACCATCCAATCATATATCTCTAAGATTCATTTTAATATTGTCAACCCACTTACGTCTTGGTCTTCTTAGTGGTTCTTTCCTTCTGGTTTTCCCACCAATATCCTATATGCATTCCTCTTCTCCTCATTCGTGCTACATACCCTGCCCACCTCATCCTTATTGACTTGCTCATTCTAATATACTTGGAGAAGAGTACAAGTTATGAAGCTCCTCATTATGCAGTTGTCTCCAACCTCCTGTCACTTCATCTCTCTTTGATTCAAATATTCTCCTCAACATTCTGTTTTCAATCACTCTCCCTCTTCCTCCATTAATGTCAGAGACCAAGTTTCACATCCGTACACAACCATGGGCAAAATTATAGTTTTCGTATATTCTAATTTTTATGTTGTTACACAACAGACGAGAAGACAAAAGGTTCTGGACTGAAAGATAGCAAGCATTACCCGAGTTCAATCTCCTCTTAATTTCTTCCTGAATTAGGTCTTGTTAAAACTAGTACATGTAACTTTACGAATGTGTTAGGCCTAGCAGCTATTCGTATTGTTGAGGAGTACTGTTAAACCGTACTTACAAATACACATTAAAAATTCCAATAGACAATGTCAGGGACATTAAAACATTTTCCAGCGTTCTCAGGCGAAACATCTGTTCGTATTGCTGACACTCGGACTATTTTGAGAAGTAACTGTTAATCTATGTAGAACTTCCGTAAATAGCTAATGTCGAGGACATTAAAACGGCGGTCCTGCCAAGTACAACAGCTGATTCGATGTTGCCACTTGATATAGCAGTTGTTCATACTGCTAATCCATGTCGCACTTCCTTATGTACACAGAGATATTACGAAGAACGTGCACGCTGTTCAGGCGATTCTGTTAGTAGAAAGAAATAAAATGGAGGTGCAGTCACGTGTAACAAGTTACGTCATACTGGTATCAGGTGTAGGCTAATTGGTTTTGACATCTGTTGAAATTCTTAACCTAAGGCCATTTCATATACAACTAATCTAATGACGATGACAGAATTACATGTAGAACTTCCGCTGAAGGATATTCGTGTAGTGTGAGGCGGTGCTAGCAGGCGTGGCAACGGACAAGGCCAACTTCGTCGCAGTGCATGCACTTGAGTGCCACAAACTCTGCAGTGAACTCGTTGCGGTGAACGGATTTCTTGGAGCCGTTGCAAACGGAACAGGGCAGAAGGCGGTGTCCTCCACACACTCGGCAGGTCGAACACGCGTCAGGGCTCTGCACATAGAGGCGGGAGGGTTAGTACATTTCAGTTCAAGGTAAAGTCGCATGCGAAAGCGCCTAACGATCTACATGAACAATGAGATCTGTATACTATATAATGGTCCCGCTGTCTGAGGCATGAAATGTTTTCGCCCCTCGAAAGCTAAGATCATGGTTTCGACTCTTACGCATAGCTTGGATATTTGTCTCCGTTTATTCTGTGTTTGTGTTTTCCAGTGTAAGTAGCGGCCTTCCGACGGGCTGATCCCCCGTCCATGGAACCCTACAGACTGTCTAAGATTAAAAAACTTAAGCGAAACGAAGCGTTTCACGGATAGATAGATAGACAGACAGACAGAATGATAGATAGATAGATAGATAGATAGATAGATAGATAGATAGATAGATAGATAGATAGATAGATAGATAGATAGATAGATAGAACGACAAGAGCCCAGATATTTTAAACAGTATAGCGACGGGCTGGAGAGGCGTGGTTCTATTCCCGGCAGGGGAAAGAGTTTTTTTTCCTCTCCTTAACAACCAAACATGTCCTGGGGCCCACCCAGCCTCTTATTCAACGGGCACCTGGAGCTCTTTCCTCTGGGATAAAATGGCCGGGATGTGAAGCTTACAGCTTCCCTCAATCTAGTGTAGAAGTCAAGAAAATAAAATGTGAAGCTATGCCTCCGCTTCCCCATATATCTTCGTGGCGTGGTGCTTAATTAATTAAGCACTGGGGTATTATTTTTTCTATTGCTAGTGGGATGGGACTAAGTCCCTTGTACTGCGGTCACTTCTGGCCTATTGTATCAGCCCCAGATGATAGGTGAGGGTGATTGTGGAGCAATTTGTGGACTGAAGATTGGCAGGGGAAATCGAAGTACTCGGAGAAAACCTGCCCCAGCGCCACTTTGTCCACCACAAATACCACTTGACCAGATCCGGGATCGAACCCGGGCCGCCGCGGTGGGAAGCCAGCGACTAACCACATGAGCTATGGCGCGGCCCCAAGCACTGGGGTAACATGAAGTTTTACTTTTTATGCAGAACTACACTGTACAGTATATAGGGCTTGTCGCCTTTTGGTTAGCGTGCACGAGTAAATCTGCTAGGGCAAGCAGCCTTGTGGATGTAGATTTAATATTAACATTCAGGAAAACAGATGCGTCTCCAGCATCATGGGCTGAAGCGATGAGTGTCACATCAACTCCCGTTGATGGAGACAAGGACTGTCCGAGACAAGGCAGACGTATGATCGCCCGAGAATTCATTAAATTAAGTTATTAGCACTTCATGGGATTACTCATTGGATTGCGTGTGATATTGTGGTCTGGCAACTTCATGAAAAGTACCCACCTGAACAGAAACATAGACTAGAGGAAAGTACGGAATAGAGTGCTTCTTGAGAATTTACGACTAACTCTCCAAAATGTATTCAAGATATTTTGCGTCTTTCATGGATCTTGAAGGTGCATTACCTTTCTCACAAGAATCTGGACTCCATCCTAAGCCAGATAAATACACTTCATACCCTTGTATCATTATTCTTTAAGATCAATATTCGTGTTCTGGAAGTGGTAACATCTCTTCAGGTTGTCCGACAGAAACACTGTATACACTTATCACCTCCCAGTACCTCAGCATCTCAGTGGAAGATAATATTAAAAAGTGTTATTCAAAAATGAATGTTTGAAACTTTGAATTTAAAAAGATTAGTTTGATAGAGTTTCTAGAGGCAGAAATTTGTGTATGGTGACAAAGTCTCAGATTCTGTGTCTACAAATAATTTATTTCATGGAACTAGTAATTAATTAATTGGGAAACAAAAACATTAGTGTTTTAATACCTTAGTTTATGTCCCAACTCTGGTTTGGAGAGATTTAGAAATGTTATTCTTCCTGTATAGCTTTTCCGGATATTCAGCTTGGGGGTTCCCCCCCCCCCNTTGGGCCCTTTGCCTCAGATTTTTCAGTTTCATGATCATCTTACAGTCGGTAGGACTTCATGGACGAGTGATCAGCCCGTCGTAAGGCCTCTGCCTAAACACAGGACTACACAAACACAGAATAAACACATACACATACCAAACACCCATTCCTTGTGTGGAATACGAACCCACGATCCCGGCTTCCGAGCGAGCAAAGACAGAAGATGCCTTAGACGGCTCGGCTAATTGACCAACATTTTGACATAATAAACGATGACATTAGCGGAATGTGTAGCACGAATGGGTGAAATAACAAATACGTAAAACATTTAAGCTGGAAACTTTGAAGGGTTGCTTGAAGGAAAAAGGGGTACATGGGAAAATATTATCAAACTAATTCATAAATGTAAGAATGAGGTCAGGATTGACGTGACTCAGGGTGGGGTCTTATATCGGGTTCTTAGAACATGGTATTGGACATTCAGTTTCTGTAAAATGGCGAAGAATTTCCTAAGAAACTAAGCGATTAATAATTTCTCAAGAAAGGTTCTGTCTGCTCTATGGAACTAGTTAGAGACCAATTATCCTAGATCTTGATCTCTGTAGGCTCACTCTTTAGCTTGCAGAAAGTAATTCTTAGAGGACCAACATTAAAGTAATTTTAACATCATCTGGAAGAGGAAAATTGCATAATGGAAGTTATTATTTTTTTATTCATATTTTTACATTAGCGCA
>NW_019737102.1:331423-342187 GCF_002891405.2 Cryptotermes secundus
AGTAGCTAGGCTAGCTACTGCTCTCTGCATTCCAAGCCATTCAACTGCTCTGAAGATGGAGGCGATACGTTCCTCCGAAACGTCGGCCAAAACGAAGAATACACGGCGCCTAAACCCAGAAGACGACTTTCTTCATTTACACTCCTTCACGTAGAACAGAGGCATGTACCAACTGACAGGTTCTCGTAACAGGAGAAGGCGCAGTGACTATTACTCTGCGAATTATGTGGTCCGTTTTGAATCCACTACGGTGAGACTACAAAGGAGAAGGTTGGTAATGTGTTTCAAACTCTCTGCTCGAAGAAGAAAGGAAGTAGATAGAGAAAATAGGAAGATAAAATCGTTGTCAGAAAAGCGTACTAACTTTCTGATGCCCCACTGCTTTCCGTTTGAAATAAATTCTGGGTTGTAGCACCTTGTATTTCGGTAAAGTCCATAGAGAATTTGTAAGAATTTATCGCCTTCGTTATCAGGGTTGGAGAGTAGGTGAAGCAAGAAACCATCAATAAGATGGAGGCGAAAAATTCCTTCGAAACGTCGGTAGATTGAAACCGAATTACAAGGTGTTCAACTCCATACGAGCATAGTGTTCATAGTTACCGCTGTTATAAATTCAAATCCAACGAAACAGTGGAAGTTAAAGGTAAAGCTATCCCTGTTACTGGCAATGGAGGCCCATAGGGTAGTGAGACGTCGAGGCTCCCACAATTTCTAGGCAATCGGTTCACAGAGAGCTGTGGCGCCAGTCGCCCTTCGCCTCCCCCCCCCCCACAGGTAGATTCCTGGTACTCATTTCTTTTAGAGGTTGAGTCGAACCTAGGGCCATAATGCGACTGGAAGGATTAGGTCAATTGAAAAATTGAATGATATCATTGGGAATTGAACCCGCGACCTTCCGGCTCGTAACGTAGTGCCTCGACCAACTACACTACCACGTGTACACCGACGAAACAGTACACTTACAAAAAGACGGCAGTTCATTTGCGCGTAAGTTTCAAAACTAAATTTTAAACATAAAAAATCATCTGGTGTAATGTTATCAATGTTTAGGAAAAATAACTCTATGGGCAAGAATTTTTCTTAAGAAACTAATAGTCGCATAGCTGATCCAGAAATTCCCCAACTTTTATAGAACTCTAAGATTCATTACTGTCTTCACAAAATCCCGTATATGAACTTTCTGAGTAGATGATTCCAGTTCGCCCCTTCATATCACCTTTCCTGAATATTCTTTTTAGTTCTATCATCTTATCTACACATACTTTTCAAAATGTTCTTTTCCTTTCTGGTTTTTTGGACTACATTATTTTATTAATTTTTCATCGTTTAGAAAATCAGCTGATTATAACGAAAACATAAATACGTTAGTATTCTCTTTGGACGAAATGTCGCGTCACTGAAAGTTAAAGCATTTGGAGCAGGTGGCTACCGTTACAATTGTGGTTAGGATAGAGTTTCACATGAACCACAGGAATACTGAGAACTCTTAGATTCTCAATTGCATGAACTTTGCGGCATTCAATTTGAATTATTGACTATTCTATCTCCTGTAGTAGAAATTACGCAAAAGAATCGAAGTTTTATTTACTTCCTAATAAATATTTCTAGCTGAAATATTTCGTTCCTTTATTTGTCTTCCTATATAAATCAACACCATGGCCCAGCGGTCGACTCAGCCTATGACAGAAATGAGTACCATAGATATTCTTGGGGGTTAAGGAAGGCCGGTGCGTAAGGCTGACAACCTCGCCGCCGTCTGTTAGCCGATTGTCTATAAAAATGTGGAAGTCTCGACATCTCTAAACTCTATGGGCCTTCATGTCATGTTAAACGGATAGGTTTACCTTTTTACCTTTATTTATGTATAGATAAGTATAAGAAGTTAGGAGAAAATAATAAAACGTTCTTCAGACAAAATTCAGCGCTTTCTGTTGATGTTCGTATCCTGTTATTGAGTCTGGTTGCTTGTTCTTGATATTCATTTTACGTCTTGTCTTACGTCTCACATTGGTTCGACTTGGCTTTGTCGTGTCGACCTATCATATGTCGGATTTAAATTGCAGGCCTTTGCAGAACTTCTGCCTTATTCTACCCAGACTTTGTGTGTAAACGTAATTCTAGTAAAGTGTCTGGTAATAGAGCTTTATAAAGTCCGCATTGTGTAGCTTGAATCTAGAACCAAGAATCTCGGTTGTGAATGGCGTAGTCTGTAGTATGCTATAAGGCTAGTCGTCCATTGGAAGCGGAAACCTGCGAACTGGGATTCGGCCGAATCTGTGCGAATCTGTTCGTCCGAATTCGTGCGTTCACTGCGCGTCCTTTGGCTGCGTGTTCGGCCGATGCCATTCGCGTTCTGTCATGGCGCTGTCTGAAGATTTATGTGATCTGTACGCGTTTGATACTCCTTTACTGGCTAGGTGACGAGCACAGAATAGGAGAAAAGAGTGGATTAGTGGAATTTTATCAAAAAGACAAACGTTTGATGAATTTTCTCATATATGGAGTGATTTACAAGAGGACGAGTCACAGTATTTTGGTTATTTTCGCATGAAGCAAGATACATTTGAATACACATTAAGCAAAGTACATCAGTTGAAGAAGTACAGTAACTTCCGAGAAACTATTTCACCTGAAGAACGCCTAGCTGTAACGTTAAGTTAAGGATTTGATAAGAGTTTGAGAAAACAAAATATTACATCGATGTTATATTATTCTTGCTTCTTAGTGATTACATACAAACCGTTGTTTCTACAAAGGATCGAAATTACTATGATACACAGCGGCACTGTTCTTGTCTGTTACAAATTCATTGCTGTGGGAACTATTATGGGAACTGCGTGTCGATTCAAGGGATAGAGGCGAAACATTTGACGTGGACATCACGCTGCTGTTTCGATCCTCCTGTTCCTGCAGTAAAACATCCATCAATTTCATGCGTAATCGCAGCTGTCTTTCTTCAGGCAAGCTCATCAGAAATTGATAGTCACTATCCTGCTTCATTTGAGAGCTCTTTTCGAAATAGCTCAACTTTTTAGATTCTATTTCGAAGAATTTGTCATCGTAATTAATTCTTTTCTTTCCTCTTTTTAGCGGACTTTTGAAATGCTCTTTTTGTGCCGGAGACGTATTTACAGGTGCATCATTCTCGATATCTGATTGAAAATCTGGAGTAGAAAATGCATCATTATATTCACTTTGTGTTGTAATATTATCAGTGCCTGTCTCAATACAGGCGTCCGCAATGTCAGGAACACTACTCGACAGATTTCTCGGTTGAACAGTATCAGTTCGTAGGTGGTGAACGCAGCTCTTCGTCCGAAAAATCCAAACCAATCTGGATATTTCGCAGTTCGCAAGTATACGCGCGTTCACGGACGAATAGTGCTGCTACCAATGGACGCACTCTAACCTGATGCAAGCTGTTAGGATCGTTCGTCCGTTTCCGTGCGTGTTCGGACGAACTCCTCATCGCAACTTTCCGCAGCTTTCCGCTTCCAATGGACGAGAGGCCTAAAACATTTGCGAATAGTGTTCTACGTACTGTAGTTATTTTTTTTGTGGCGCTACAGCCCCAATTTGGGCCTAGGCCTACCTCCATGAAACTCTCCGTTTCAATTCGGTTTACTACATCTTACACATACGGTAGGACTCCTTAGGCGAGTGATCAGCTCGTCGCAAGGCCTCTACCTGTAGACAAACACAGAAGAACGCACACAAATATCCATGCCCTGAGTGGGATTCGAACCCACGATCCCTGCTTCCGAGCGAGCGAAGACAGTGCATGCCTTAGACCGCTCGGCTACCGTGACCGGCATTAGGCTTGCTTACGGTCCGGTTTATAAATGCAATTGAAGCGAAATATCAGAAAGAACCGTACAGTTTAAATTTAAATAGTATAATAATGCATAATATCGAATTAAGACAAAATATATGAAACGGTTTGTGGGGTACGTAAAGAACTCCCTCTATGCCTTATGTGAAATAGGATTTGTAATAGGCCAATAGAGACTGCCTCCGTAGTTTAGTGATCAGAGTTCCTGGCTACATACCCAGATGTCCTGGTTCGATTCCCGCCGCTACGATATTTTCTGAGAAGTACTTGGTCTGGAATTGGGTCAACTCAGTATCGTGAGAATAATTGAGGAGCAATTTCAAGGAAATAACGGCTCCGGTCTACAAAACCGAGATTAACGACCATAGGGATCCGTTTCCGCTGACCACGTGACACCCTCTATCCGCTAAAGTTGGCACTAACTTCGCCGACAACCGGCGGTCGCTCGGTCTGTATAGTTCGCTTGCGGACTACAGCCACGCAGTAAATCGGCCTGTAGTACTAGAAATCAAAATGGCCTATTGAGGTTGTGAGAAGATTTATTATATGGAAGTTTACCAAATGTTTCTTAACGGTTTATTATATTTGTCCATACAATAAAATCATAATAACACTGAATGAGATTATGCATACATACTGCGCCGATAGGGTGCTGCGCGCATTGGATGCAAGTAGTACTAATTATGATGGTAGGTAGATCTGCCAACAATCGTCTGTTTGTCGTCAGCTGTCGTCAGTTTCATTTAAGAAAATCTTACTTGGAGGAGCTTCTTGAAACATATATACAGTATTTCATGTTGTGATGTTATGGCTGTGGGCATGCGGATTCAATAATATACATTTAAGTTCATCTGTGACCTCATCTAAAGCAGGTTTTGTTAGGGACAAGTCTGAGTGAAAACTGGAATTAGCCATTAACTTTAGCGAAAGTCTCCCATGCCGCATTGGAATGAAATCTCTCACCTATCGTTTAATAGCTGACACTACGTCAGAGACGATAGATGGACGGACAGACATGTAACCTCTGTGTAAGTTGTTCTTTTCGTTTTGCTTTATAAAGAACACTAAATAATGTATGACAGAATTTAATGTCATAGTGTTTTTTTTATTGCTAGTGGGGTGGGACTAAGTCCCTTATACTGCGGCCAATTCTGGCCTATTGTACCAGCCCCAGATGGTAGGTGAGGGTGATTGTGGAGCAATTGGTGGAATGAAGATTGGCAGGGGAAACCAAAGTACTCGGAGAAAACCTGCCCCAGCGCCACTTTGTCCACCACAAATCCAACTTGACCAGACCCGGGATCGAACCCGGGTCTCTGCGGTGGGAAGCCAGCGACTAACCGCTTGAGCTATGGCGCGGCCTTAGTGTCACAGTAAGTGCCAATGAACTTCTCGAATGTTCCGTAATTACTGAGCTTGTCACGAAATTCCCTGTTCTTATGCAACCCAAAGGCTCAATACCGAAATCCCAAAATCCCACTGGATCCTGTTCTCATCCAACTAAAGCCAATGTAGAGCTTCGCAATCTACATATTTCTCGTGAAATCCATTTTACTATCCTAAAATTGTCATGTCGGCCTCGTAAGTGTCCTCTTTATGTGAACACTTCCATTCAACGTTGTATTTCAGATTTCTGTTGCCTCTGTGTGTCCCGACTCATCATAAACAGATTAATTTCTTTTTAGGGAAATCCAAGCATGTTCACAATTAATTCTATCGAAATCAACTATTGGGCTAAAATAATTGATAAATAGTGTGACGTGGAAGGCGCAACGGGGGGTAGAGGTCACGTGAACTCTGCGGTCTCGCGAGTGACGTCACATACCCCCACTCCTTCCATCAGTACGCAATACAGTAATGACGTGTGGGGTATGTCTACACTTTTTTTTTTTAGTTTTCTTGAGGTGGGTTGAGATTAAGTCCACTTGGTACGTCGGCCACTAACTGGCCTATTGTACCAGCCGTGGATGATAGATGATGAGTGTGGAATAGTTGGTTGAATGAGAATTGGCAGGGAAAACCGAAGTATTTCAAGAAAACCTGCCCAATGCCACTTTGTCCAACACATATGCCATATGATTTGACCTGGACTCGAGTCCGAGCCGTCGCGGTGGGAAGCCTGAACTATGACACGGCCTTGTCTAAACTTAATAAATGCAGTACCGCATATCATTGTTATAATAATGCCGCTATAATAGTTTAATTATGAAGAAACAATAGTTGCTCCGTTAGTTAATTGAAACTAAATTCGGAATTGTTACAGTTAACAAGACGTAACTGGGTAACTTCATTCTAAAGGCAGCCAACTATCACATCACTTCCGTTTAACCCTCTTCTTCTCAATGATTTCTATATGTACTGATGTACTGAGCCTCTGCCTCTCACCCATAGAATGTACTTATGGGTTTTCGTGTGATTCTAAAAATAAACCTCAACTATTTTCCCAAACCGAATTAACCGTTTAGTGAAGAAAGCAGTCTTCTGGGATTTGGCACCGTGTATATGTGGTGTTAACCGACGTTTCGGAGGAACGTATCGCCTCCATCTTCAGGGTAGAAGAAAAAATATAAGAAATCTGCAAAGCGAAGAGACCGTGAGAACCGGTAAAAGCAGACTGTCTCTTCGCTTTGCAGATTTCTTATATTTTTTCTTCTACCCTGAAGATGGAGGTGATACGTTCCTCCGAAACATCGGTTAACACCACATATACACGGTGCCAAATCCCAGAAGACTGCTTTCTTCATAGTCACCGCCGTGAAAGCCTCAAATCTTACATAACCGTTTAGTCTTTGTGATGGAGCTACATTATGTTTTCTGTGAAGTAAGAACTGGATACTACACAATAGAAAACTGCCTGTTATGTCAGTTTTCTAGCCTCCTGTTTCTTCCTTTACGTCTCATCTATGAAAGCTGGAAAATTAAGAATAAAAACAATAAAAGCGGGATTCTTGCTGCTCATGGCGATGACTGTGCAGGAGAACAGTTTTGTTTACTGTTCTTTATTTGACTTTTAAAACTATATTAAAGATTTTAAACGTTGAAACCTCTTCTACATCACTGGTATATGCACACTACATGTTTCGACTAAAATTGGTCCCCTTCAGGTGTCTCTAAAGTTGCTGATGAAACTGCTGTGCTTCCGTCAGTAAGTTCAGATGTACACGACACAATAAGAGGAACTAGCCATCACCACAGGACACAGGGGCGCATAGACGAGTACATATCCCAAAAATTGAATTTACGGGCGGAAGTACACCAGTTTCATCAACAGTTTTTGAGACATCTAAAGATGACCAATATTGGTCGAAACATATAGTGTGCATACAGCTGTGATTAAGTAGAGATTTTAACTTTTAAAAATTCTAAATATTTTAAAAAGCAAGTTGCATATGAGGCTAATAACAAACAAGGAATATACATATAAGAGATGTGCAACAAGTTGCTACGATACATTAATGTATTTGGGATGTGGCGCCGTGTAGTACAGAGTTCTGCTTTAGTTTTGTTGGTTGTTTGGCAGCACTTTCTTAAACGTCAATGAGGGTACAAAGCTATACGGCGTCATATACCATAAAGTCAGTACACTTCAAGAACATGAACGTTAACTTTCCAGTACTCCGTATTTTCTTCATAATCACACTGTTACGCTACAAGCCGGAAGGTCGCGGGTTCGAGACCCCATGAAGTGGATTTTTTTCAGTTTACCTAATCCTTCCAGCCTCACTATGGCCATGGGGTCGACTTAGCCTCTAACAGAAATGAGTACCAGCAATCTTCCTCGTGGGTAAAGGACGGGTGGTCCATAAGGCTGACAAATTTACAGCCATCTTTGAGCCGATTGTATAGAAAATGTGAGAATATCGACGTCTCACAACCCCCTGGGCCTCCACGGCCTGTTACAGGGATAGTTCTATACTGTTTCTTTAAACAGAAACGCGAGGAACTCTGGATGAATGATATGAGATATAACTTGTGACACCCCACAAGGCAGCCAACGACTCCAGTAGGATTTACTTCCAAGAAATATATCACATTTGGAAATACAAAGAAAACAAAACCACTTCTTATACTTGCATTCCTTCCGATTGGTGACGCCCTATCAGATTACCCTATCTCATGGGGCGTTACATAACCTCAACAGTTTAGAAGTCTTAAAGTAACTAAATCACTAAAGATATTCATATTGTACTACATTCATAAGCAATTCTACACGCCGGTTGGCTGAAAAGCTAGGGCAGGATTGCAGTATATAAAAACAAATTAAAGTGAGTCCTATATTAGCAATTAAATAATAGTAATTAATATCTATAAGTCAAGGAATTAAGAATGATATTGGAGGTATCATATTACATTGAAATAGGCTGTGGCCTGTTCCTTCTGAATACGTATCTACGTACCATTCATTATCAACCTGTCACCTCTTTCGAAGTTTATAACATTCACAGTTGAAATAATATTGTTAAATGATTTGTAATTCTTAAAAGAATATATTGTTCAACAGATGAAATTATTTTAAATTATAGTGCTGAATATGGTCTAATAAGGCTCGAGTATTGGAGAAATACTACGTACTGAAAATATTTATAATTTGTATTATTCATTTATTGCTGAGGTACTAAAATTTGTATAAATTTTAGTTGAAGACTTTAATACTAGGAACTCAGATGCCTAAGATGGATGAGAGAGCAATATTAGAGGAATAGGCTGATGAATGTTAGGTTTCAGTTACGTGAATTTCTTCATCAACCGCTTAGCCGTCGACTTTTCATGAATATATCTACATTTTGTGATGGCTGTGATTAAACTTAAACAAGTAGCTATACACAAAAATGCTCTATTTATGAAAGAAAATGTGGCTCTAAATTTCCATATAAATTAGTTTTTTTACACCTTAACTACGCATATCGTTAATAGAAAACATGAGGTTTATGGCGTTGAGTTTCAAGATTATGGTACCAAATATACTTTGTGCTTATTGGTTAATAAAAATATAAGAAGTTAAGAATGTATAGAAGTTCCTACAGTGTATAGAATTGTAATACTATTACTCACTTTAAATGGTTTTAATATCCTCCTCAGTTCACCAGACTCATTCAATTTCTCGATCGTTTCTGCATTCTGAAATTCAAAGTGGAACAAAAACATTATTGATTCTGTGAAAATCTGTGATAATAATTGATTCGATAGGTCTACGCCGATAATATTTTGAACAACTCCCGAAACGTCGGATTTATCAAATATACATAAGACAGTGGATATTATCCAACATAATATAGGTATGTAAAAATTTGTGACGATGGTATGGATGCAAATATTATATTTCTGGACATTATTCATCGTCCTGTTTTTATCTCAAACATCATCCTGTTTAATCGAGTGGGAAATTTTGTTTTTCTTGTTTTGGTACCACAAGGAGAATTTTCTTCCTCCACTGGTGATTTCTATCTTGATATCTAGTGTAAGGCCTCATAAGTGTAGAGCTTTTTTTATATTTTAATGCTTTGTCTTAGTTCTCGCAGATGGTTTATGCTGTGATTGGCTTGTATACTCTATGTTGGTGTTGGTGCAAGTGTCCGGAGATAGGGACTAGCTCTTTCGATAACGCCCAACTGAATAGGTTTTATCTAAAGACGGGGACAAAATCCAGTCTCCGAAACGTTGTGTCATAAATAAAAACAGGACGGTGTTTAAGATACGAGTAAAAGCAGGAAGATGGATAATGCCTAGAGACATAATATTTATAATAGTATCGGAATAACAAAAACCACCATTACTTCTTTTCCTTCCCTATAGTCAGTACCGACGGAAATTTAAATAATTCATAGACTATAGATCTGCAGAGAGAGACTTTAGCATACGCTTTTTACGGAGTGTCAGTGGCATAATGGGCAAAAGGAAATTTACTTGAACGTAGTTAATCTTAGTTCTAACTTTGAGAGTTATGTCCAAAGCGGAACATAATATTGCACAGGGGTGCTCAAAAGTAATATTAAAATTGTCTTTATACTTAAAAATGATTGTATTCTTGTATGTTACGCTTATGTTTCTTATGTTGCAGGCGAGTGAAAACTTTACTTATGGCCACTTGCAACATAAATAACATAACTGCAAACACAGAACCACACGAAGAGTACAAGAGCAAATGGAATTGCAGTTCTACTCTTCGACACCTGTGTGTAGCTTATAACAGGAACTGCAACTGAACCTCTAAACATATTTTATTATAGCCGGTAGCTTCATAGCGTTGTTTTCAGTTTTGAAGTAGTCACATAGTATTCAGTATCACCACGTGCCATTACGTTGTGCAATTAGAAGAAAACCACAGAAATTATTTTTAAATTAACTCGTGTATTTTACCAAGTGCTGTTAAATAGACATAACCGATATGAGAATTGAGGTTCTTACAGCGGTGACTATAAAGCGTTCTATCTTCTGGGGCATAACAACACTTAGTCCGATGAAATTCAACTGACGTTTAGGAAGAAAATTTTGCCACCATTTCCAGACTCTGTTTGATGTATGTTTTATACTAATTTCTTGCTTGCCATACTGACGCTGATCATTCTGGGCCCTTATTTATTTTGATGATTATTGATGAACCTGAAATTTATTTCTAGTTAATTCTCCGTAATTTAAATTTCAAAAGTCTTATGTTTCGATATTACTGGAAATGTATTGTGATCTTTAATATCGTATTTCATTGTCTGGGACTTGAAATACGGTGTTTATGTTGAAATTCCTAGATTTTGGCAGAAACAAGAAATCCGGAGTTATGACATTTACGATCAGTCATAAATTTAGCTCGGGTACAGGGAACCGGAAGCGCCTAAAAGGACAGGTCAGAGCTTGTTACAATTGCCTGTGAATGAGGGCCAGTATGATTGGGTTGCCTCGTTCAAGCTTCCCACGGAAGATGGGATGAAAATTATATG
>NW_019737102.1:342786-344104 GCF_002891405.2 Cryptotermes secundus
TAAGGAGCAGATTGCTAAGGAGAATGCAGCTTCTCAAGAAGGACTCAGCTGCGTGGAGTGAGTTAGTTAGTTGCCTAGCTAGTTAGTTAGCTAATTAGTTAGCTAGTTAGTTAGTTAGATAGCTAGCTGGCTAGTTAGTTAGGTAGCCATGTAGCTAGTTAGTTGGCTAGCTAGCTACTTACCTAGTTAGTTGGTTAGTTAGATAGTTAATTAGCTAGTGTGTTGGCTAGCTAGCTAGTTAGTTCGTTAGTTAGCTAGCTAGTTAAATGATCAGGTCAGTCAGTTAGTTAGTTCATCCTAAGAACAATATTTGAACCTGAAAATAAAGAAGAATTAGGTGCGTGGAGGAAATTTCATAATAAGCAGCTTTACAATCTATACTCTTCGTCAAATCTGTTAGGGTAATGTAATCAAGGAGGGGGGAATGGACGGAAATGTAGCACGCATGACAAACATAAGTAACGCATACAAATCTTTGACCACAAAACCTTAAGGAAATAAACCGGTTGTGAATCACAGTCATAAGGAAGATAATATTAAAGAGGATGTTAGAAAGATAGTGTATATTATGATACTGATATGATATTACTGACTGTTTCGAATACGGAATGCGCTTTAGAGTTCGTAAAGGTAGGGCATGCATTAGTCAGAACTTTTGAAGGTTTACCCTACACCATGGAGGCAGCTGTTCAGTTACTTGGTTAAATAAAGGAAGGCGCATATTGACACGTCACGTCTATTCGACAATCCGTATAAACGCACTGTGAAGTAAGATCTGTCATCATCCCATCCCCAAATGGATCCCCTTTCTAGCAAGTTGGTTTCGTGCCCCGAGGATAGCGCTTGCTTCTATGTAAGTGTGTTGCAACTCCGTGTTAAACCAGTTACTTAGCCGTGACCTATAGAATATATTCCAATTTGTTCATCCCAGTTCATCACTTCACTCAGTACAGCAACACCAGAAGTCGGGTCCTTGATGATGAGTGAAACAGCGCACCTTCACAACCCACTCTGCATCCTTTCTCTCTCTGTGGCTCTGCAGATATTCGGACGTTGCCTGCTTTTTCAGTTTCTTGGATCTTTTACACAGTCGGTAGGATTCCTTGGACGGGGGATCAGCCCGTCACAAGGCTGCTACCTACACACAGAACAAACGCACACAGACATCAATGCCTTGAGTGGAATTCGAACCCATGATTCCAGCGTCCGGGAGAGCGAAGACAGTCCTTCATTGCCTCTGTAACTATAGTTGTATGGCTGCGCCATAGCTCAAGCGGTAAGTCGCTGGCTTCCCACCGCGGCGGCCCGGGTTCGAGCC
>NW_019737102.1:344211-350453 GCF_002891405.2 Cryptotermes secundus
GGGGGGGGGGGTTAAAGAGAAGGGGAGAAGGGTCAGCACCTGTCTGTTTACAAGGACGCACAAAGGTCGACCTGTCGGTTATAAACTGCCAAGATAACATACGTAACCATAATGGTATGTACAGTATGTTCACGAAGTTATTTCACAAATTATTTATTGTGTATTTAGTATATAATACTGTTGCTTTTAAAAGTTTATTATGCATGATTAGGACACCCTGCAGGTGTATACGTCGATTTGAAATTGTGTGCAATATTATTGTGTACATCTTTAGAATGTAACTCGTTCTTATAGCAATAGAAAGGCATTAAGTTCATAGGTTACTTTCGCTCGTCTTTTGTGGACATGTAGTAGAGTCTGTTTCATGCTGCAAAACATAAATCCTATACAGCAGATAATAATTATCCTTCATGCAGTCGTGACACGTTAGCTCATCATCTATAATTTTTCATTGCAAAAATGTCAGTGATGACAGTAAAACTTTTCCTAAATTTAAAACGTAGAAGGCCATATTCTCATTCACAAAAGATACGGTCACGTGTGTTAGTGACTATAGACTGGGCCTGGGTTGGTGAATAAATTTATTGTCTACTTACAGGTCGTAACTACAAATAAATATTAGAGTATTGCTGATTGCCGCACTACAAATCACAACACTTAAGTATTCTCAGACTCTTTCCACTAGTCTTTACTTGGCAACAGCTTTCCACAGTGGATATACCTCTGCAATGTCGTCACTGGACTTTTCCTGGTAACGATTCTTAGCGATGGAGATTCTTCCGTTTCCGTTGCCCGCTGGTTAACACTTCACAGCTGAACCTTCAACTGCACTGTAACGCCGATTGTCTTCAAGAGAACTCCTCGTCAAGGGTCACAAAGAAAACACAGTCTCTATTGTTTAAACGTGTTTACCGAACCATTGCACAGCAACGGTCGCGGCGCGGACAACGTAGAAAACAACCTATTGTTGAGACTTGTGTACCGAGCCGTTGTTTTGCAATGTCACAATATTATTAGGTATGATAAACTGATATCTGCAGGAATCTTCCGGGAGATAAAGGGCTGGCAGTGCGTAAGGCTGACAGCCTCACTGCCGTCTGTGAGCCGATTGTCAANAGCGGGGCCACGCTGATATACCCAAACCTTCCAGCCGCACTATGGCCCTGGGTTCGAGCCAGCCTCTAACAGAAATTAATACCAGGAATCTTCCGGGGGATAAAGGGCTGGCAGTGCGTAAGGCTGACAGCCTCACTGCCGTCTGTGAGCCGATTGTCAAGAAAATGTGGGAGCCTCGACGTCTCACAACCCTATGGGCCTCCACGGTCTGTTACAGGGTTAGCTTTACCTTTTATCTTTACGCATATATTGTTACTGTATAAGAGAGTCTCGCGTCTTCTTTCAACGCTCAGCGTTCTTTTAATTGTGCCACACATACTTTGGAAATAACTTAATTCCACCTTGGAATCGCTAATTGTTAAGTTTTCTAATGAATTTTAAGCATACGGGTATTTAGTGCACATTAGTAAAGGCAGACGCCATTTACAATGGCTTTCGTCTAAATTATTTATAGCTACGGTAAATACTTAACATAAACTATTAATCTTTGCAATCGGAGTTGCGTTGCAACGTACTGGTCTCTGTTTAGAACTTGACATAGCTTCATCCCAAATTCCTTTCATTCTGCTTAGCTTTCAGCGCATTCCTCCTGTTCTTGCTTCTGCTTAATACCAAACACGCATTTGAAAGTTTGGAAGTTTTTTCGTCATGCTAACCGCACAAGATATGACTCTATAAATGAAAATGAGTGCTTTGCTTTATCTCACACTTTCACTAGCTTTGAAAGTAAATAAACAGTAGTTATGTTTTATGTTTCTGTTCGGTACAACGAACCGTTTATGTTATCGATTGGCACCAGTCCACTTAGTTTTTAGCCTACTTTCCTTATTTTGAAGAAAAAATAAAAAGTTTTTTATATTATCATCTTGCTGTCTGTGTCTCTTTGCCTTATTAAAAAACATGAGAGGCTTCTGGAAACTCCTTGCTGCTTGTTTTTCTGTATATCCCCCCCCCAAATTATTTTACTTTCTATACGGTCCGTGTGCTATCATAGGAAATCTGGCGACTAATTTTTTTCCATAACTTTCTGTATTGTTATCGAACGTCGAGGTGGAAGAGTCAGCATTCCAACTTCGTATTCGAGGTGCCCAGACTCATATTTCAGCCCATAGATTAATTTCTTTTCATTGAAGTTTTTTATTGTTTTCTCAGCCCCTGCAGTCGTACTTAATGTAGCCTTCTAACCATTACGGACAGGGCAGATGCGGTCAGTGCGCAAGGCTGACCACTCACTTTCATCTATTGCCAAGGTTCAGAAGGCATGGAGCTATGCCTCTATTCTCCCATAGGTCTTCATGGCGTGGTGCTTAATTAAGTACAAGAACAACTCTACACCGTCCCTTTGTTATATTAAGTACAGGGACAACTCTACCGTTAACTAATTAAGCATAGGCATAACTCAGCCTTTACACTGACGCTATCCGTGTGCGTAATTAAATATAGGGGCGTCTCTGCTGTTACCTTGACCCCGTTTCTGTGCTTAATTAAATACAGGGGCTACTTTACCTTTACCTTGACCCTGTCTCTCAGATCAATATAATTTTGTGAGTGCTTAAAGTTTCATTTCTGTACAATAGGTCTCTCAGATAATTAAGTGATTTAAATGAATAATTAACGTGAGAGAGGAAGAGAAATACGGGCCGTTAGCGGTGCGCGTCACGATGGTTAATCTTACTATTATTATTATTATTATTATTATTTTGTTTTATTATCCTTAGTGGGGTGAGGCTGGGTCCGCTTGGAACTGCGGCCACTACTGACCTATTGTACCAGCCCCAGATTGTAGATGATGGTGGTTGAGAAGCAATTGGTGGAATGAAGATTGGCAAGGGAAACGGAAGTATTCGGAGAAAACCTGTACCCAGAGACATTTTGTCCATCATAAATTCCAAATGACCAGACACAGACTCGAACACGGGCCGCCGCTGTGGGAAGCCAGCGACTAACTACCTGAGCTATGGTGCGGCCATGAATCTTACTAACACAAGCCGTTATCAATGCATTCTTTTCTCTTACACGAACGCCATATCATACTTCAGCGACATGTTCTGCTTGCCACTCGCTTGTTTCTGGTTTCTTATTTGGATAAAACTTCAACCCCGAAACTGTTGTAGACTTATATCGGAATATACAGCATTACATCCCAACAGATGGCGCTCTGCATGCACTTAATCTGTTCTTATTTCGAAGTAAATTACTTAATTTGGTATTCATGTACAAAAGCAAAACAAAAAACAAACTCCGTTGTTTCAGTCCGCAAACGAACCATACCGACCGAGCGAGCGACCGCCGCTTGTCGGCCAAGTTAGCACCAACTTTAGCGGATAGAGAGTGTCACGTGGTCAGCGCAGTGAATCCCCATTGTCGTTAATTTCGGTTTTCTAGACCGGAGCAGCTTTGTCCTTGAAATAGCTCCTCAATTATCCTGACGAGGCTGAGTGGACCCCGTTCCAGACCCACTACTTCTCAGAAAATCTGGTAGCGCCGACAATCGAACCCGGACCTCTGGATCTGTAGCCAGAAACCCTGGCTACTAAACCAAAAAGGCGGTACAGTCATGTACAAGAACAGGTAAAATTATAGTTTTCTTTTATGCACACGTAATTTGGGTTTATCTGTAGAACGCATAACGATAGACGAATTCAGAAGTGAAGGGTACCAAAAGCAGGAATACATGTTACGATTGGATTTTAACGAGCGGCTGGGGTTTAAATATTCGCAGAACAAATTAAACAAAACAGATGTGTGTGTTAACTTCCTGCTCCTTAGGAGCCAATGCGCCGTCTGTTGTCACGAAACATACGCAGAACTAATTTTTGTTAATCATATATATATATATCACGGTGCAGATTCCAACAGTATGTCAAGTCCAGAACACTCGAAGTAATGCCGATCACAGTGGCCGTGCGGTCTAAAGCGTGAAATATGTTCGCCCGCTTAAACACTGGGATCGTGGGTTCGAGTTCTACTAAAGGCATGTTGTTGTAGGTCTGCATAATTCTGTGTTTATGTTTTGTGTAGGCAGCCTTGCGAATGGCTGATCCCATGTACAAGGTGTCCTACCAACTACATACCACAATACTATCAACGTCGTAAAATGAACACCTAACCATATACATGGCTAAACCAAGGGTTGAGAAAAGCTGGTATACATATTTCAGAGTCGCCCGGTGGAACACCAGTTACTGAGCTCCGTTATATCTCCCATGACTCCATGTCCCATAGATGGATGCCCACGAACCACGGATTGAAATACGTGGCTGGCTTACGGGGAGTTCGCAGTCAGCCGATAAGGGTATCAGTTGCGTGTTTCTCGTCGCGTCTGTTCCTTGTATAGACTTCCTGTCTCACAGAAGAATTGGTAGACTGCCTACTTCCGCCTCGCGGAGTGCGCCATAATGTTACTGGTTGCATCAACTCGATGTCAGTAGGGACAGCTGACATCTGAATCTTACTCAAGGCCATTTGAAAGAGACAGCTTGCGCAAACGAAAGATACCAGTGCAGGAAGAGAAAGCTGTGAGCTTCATTACATTACACTAGGCCTCAACCGACGCGCACTTCCATTATTTCCAGTCTTCTGTGGATAGCGCAGTGGGTATAGCGACTGAGTACGGACTGTACGGCCGAGGTGTCGAAGTTCGACTCCCTGTAGGGTTAAGAATTTTCTCTTCTCCACGTCGTGCAGACCTGTTCGGTGGGCCACCTAGTCTCCTGTCCACTGGGCAACGGCTCTTCCCCCTGGCGTAAAGCTGCCAGGGCGTGAGACTGACTACTCAGCGAATAGTGCCGAGGTCAAGAATCCACTCCCCCATACACCTTCATGGCGTAGTGCTTTATTAGTTAAACGCAGGGACAACTGTCAACCATCCTTTATGTCATTCAAGGATAAACATCTGTAGTCAATATTCGTTCGTCAGTAATCTGTCAGACGACAGGTCCACAGTCTCTTCCAAAACAGTTCCTCCACTTAATGCGATCTTCTGTTTTTGGGAAGAGACTATCCAGGAAAAGTGATAATGTGGTAGTTTTTCCATTTGCTTTCCACATCGCAGTACAACAGCCGTTCAAACCACTCTGGTCACGCCTGTTGCTATACGAAATTGAACCATGTCGAGCATCATTTGCNAGCGTATTTAAAATTCCTAGAAACCTGTCTGAGCCGGTCACGGTAGCCGAGCGGTGTAAGGCATGTACTGTCTTCGCTCGCTTGGAAACCGGGGTCGTGGGTTCGAATCCCACTCAGGGCATGGATGTTTAGTTTGTGTGTGTGTTTTTTTTCTGTTTGTGTACAGCAAGGGTCTCCAAACTACGGCCCGCGATGTGATTTTATCTGGCCCGCGAAAGAGTTGTGCAGAAATGCACCAATTGAACTAATTTTACAGTGAGTACTAGTAAAAAAATACTTGTTCACAGATTTCAAATTCATTAATTCAGATCGTGTTTAAAATATATTGATATTCCATATTATGTTAATATTAATATTTTTCACAATTTTACTAATTCTGGACCGTATACTGCGCGNGTTCCATCATTCACATTAATTGTTTTATTATAATTTGTGATGAAAATATGAGCATTTGCTGCTACTGCTTGTTGTCATTAATATACGATAATTTATTCTCACGTACTTTGTATTTAGTTTACGAAATTCTGTGCTTTCAATAAAACTCATTTTTTTCCTTGGCACTACAGTCCCAGTGGCCTACCTCCATGAACATCTCCGTTCACTTCGGTTTTTCTAGATCGGTAGAACTCATTGGGTGCGCGATCAGCTCGTCTCAAGGCCTCTAACTGTAAATAAACACAGAAAAACGCACACACACACAAACTATACATCCATGCCCCGAGTGGGATTCGAACCCACGATACCGGTTTCCAAGCGAGCGAAGACAGTGCATGCCTTAGACCGCTCGGCTACCGTGACCGGCAAAACGCATATACCTAGAGTTATTCATTTCTCATTTTATCCGGCCCGTCGAAAGCGCTGAATTACCTAATGTGGTCCGCGTTTCGAAAAGTTTGGAGACCCCTGGTGTACAGGTAGAGGCCTTGCGACGAGCTGATCACCCGCCCAAGGAGTCCTACCGAACGTGTAAGATCTATAAAAACAGAAGTGAACGAAGA
>NW_019737102.1:350499-359534 GCF_002891405.2 Cryptotermes secundus
AAAAAAAAAAAAACCTGTCTGAACGGTGGAAATCAAGAACACGTTTCTGACCACCTGACCTCTGCAGTTAACATAATTAACTAAGAAATAAACACCCATGGGTCCCCTTTCCCTGCAGCTCCATGGTACAAGGTGTTTGATAAGTCAAAGAAAATTCCTCTCATGGATCACATAGATTCGTCGTCATGGACACAAAACCTCGCCTTCGGATCACAATCTCAGATAATTCAACCAAGTTCACGTTTTCATACGCTAAAATCCATCTGAATGTTATCTCTTTAGGCACACGTCTAGTTCCAGTAAGTGGTCTCTCCCCTTAAGGTTTTTCAATTGCAACTGTATATAAGCCTAGGTACAATTTTCTTTCATTGTTTGCTGCATTATTTGGACGCTCAGCCCTCTGATATTAATATATGTAAAATGCAATACTGTCCCTATACATAATCAACAGTCAAGCCATAAAGACGTATGGGGAAACGGAGATATAGAGACGCTCGACAGAAGCGACATGTGTCAGAACTCGGCGGCTAGCCACACCGCAATCGCGGGACCATTCTCATGGAACTCTATATGAGAATTGTGGTTGCCTCTTTGACGATGGGGCAGATTTTCCTTCAAGTTTTATCCTTGCCTTGTCATTCCACCAATATTCCATTCCCTCGTCTCACATCTGGGCATGGTACAGTGGGCACATTTGTGGCCTAACTACAAGAGACTTGATCTAACCCCACACCAAGCATAAGAGGAGGTATTCTTTTTATTGCTAGTGGGGTGGGACTAAGTTCCTTGTACTGCGACTACTTCTGGCCTATTGTACCAGATGATAGGTGATTGTGGAGCAATTTGTGGAATGAAGATTGACAGAGGAAACCGAAGTACTCGGAGAAAACCTGCCCCAGCGCCACTTTGTCTAACACAAATCCCATAAGAGGCGGTAAGTGTTTGACTTCACCCTCGGATTGCGTTACCCCACTGGAAGAGACACTGACACAATTTGGATGAAGGCAGAGTGGATCCCGGAGGCTACAAGACGCGGTAACAAAAAGAAAATTCCTGTCCTTGCCGGGAAATGAACTCCGGTTTTCCATCCCATATCCAGCCATTATAAGGACTGGAATAGTACATAAAAATCCGGCAACGTGAAACAGCAAATTTTGCGTGATGTAATTGGCTTGTAAATTGTGATAAAGAGACTGTAATACGTCTCGGACGAAATGAGAATATTATTCAATATGCATGAATCCACGCAGTAATTCAGAAAAAAATTGTTTAGCTGGTCCTTCCTTACAAAAGGTAAAAGGTAAAGCGATCCCTGTAACAGACCTTGAATGCCCATAGGGTTGTGAGACATCGAGGCTCCCACATTGTCTAGACAATCGGTTCACAGATGGCGGTAAGGTTGTCAGCCTTACACGCCGGCCGCCCTTTATATCCTCAGGAAGATTCCTGGTACCCATTTCTATTAGAAGCTGAGTCGCACCCAGGGCCATAGTGCGGCTGGAAGGATTAGATCTATGGAAAATATTCACCTCGAACCGGCAACCTTCCGGCTTTAGTATGGCCCTTCGTTATACTGCGAAATATAAACTGGCAACCTGCAGCAGAATGGGATGTCACAGTACCGTTATTAGATTAAGTAAGGGACCTTCACTTGAAATCTGACAGTGATCGACCTGGCGCCTTCTGCAACACGCGGTGTACGCAGACGGAAAGAAAAAAAATCTTCGTTTTGTTATACTGATGGAATATTTTCATTAAAAACTTTTTCATGTGATCATTCCGTTCTGGCACAGTAGTATATTTTTTTCTAAGACAATTCGCATTCTTTTATGAGCCGGGATAGCTCAGTCCGTATAACGACGGGCTGGACGGCCGTGGTTCAATTCCCGTCAGGGACAAGAGACTTTTCTCTACCCCATAGGGATCAGACCTCCTCTGGAGCCTACCCAGCGTCCTATCAGAGAGTAGAGTGTGGTCATGGGACCTGTGGGGCTCGGATCCAAATATGATTGTGCTGACGAGGACCGTTAGCAATTTAGCAATCAGTCAGACACTCCATACAGGGTTAAAGTCATGAGACACACATTCAGGTCTATCATACGCCTTAACACTGAAAAACTGTGCATGTTTCACACCAACAGGAACAAACAATTGGAGAATATAAGCAAACCAAAGGTAACAATAGCTCATGCAATAAATTCATACTATACAGCAATAAAAAGCCCATAGAACTGGAGCTCATAAAAATTACCAGAGAATTAATGGGTTATGAGTCTCAGAATAAACAGTGATTGTTTCCGTGCAGAGCATAAAGAGACTAATCTTTATAATGGAAATACTCGTACAATGCAGGAGCTTAATTTTTAAAATTTCTTCTGGCGAATTTCATGCACCTTGGAGTTAAAAATAATTGCTTACTTTAAAACATTTTGTCTTTAGCAGCTGGAAGATCATTCTCTACTTTCCACCTTTTTATTTCTACATTAGAGGGCTCGAAAGGAACTTCTTGCAGCGTATCAAATAAATTACTCATAAAAAGAGCGGTCTAAATACCATGCGCTCTGCAGGAAGACAAAACAGGTTTCTACTTGCCTGAAGTATTTCAAGATTTACTTAACTGAACTACAGTTTAGTCTCGGTTTAATTACCATAGAGAAGTAGATATAAATCTCTAACGATGCATAATTATGAGGTATTAACACAGAAAGTCTACCAACCGTACCAAAGAAGTCTATATTTTTCAGTTTGCTAGGGAAATAATTAAATGTAAGTGAGCATTTGAACCAAAATTTAGATTTACAAGAATTATTTGTAAAAATTATTTATCGATTGTGCTTTAATGGTTTTATATTCTCACGACTAGGGGTGTCTGCGTGGCTTCTAAGGCGGGTTTAGGATTGGTTGATTGAATTTATTGCACATTATACGTTCACAGACATTTGGACTACAGCGTCTCGCTATTCAACACACTTTGCAGTTCACCGTTACGCCCGCAATAGGATCCTCAGTCGCCCTTAATCGTATCCAGACAACGGATTTATCACAGTCTCGCTTGCACTTTAAATCACATGCGATGTCTTCTTTGCACCTCCTAATTCCTCTCTTCCGTTACTCTGCAACTGTCACTTCCGGAGATTCAACTCGACTACTCTCGTCTAACAATCTGTCCTCCTACTCTCTCTACTCCTACTCTTTCCTTCTCTACTCTCTCTACTCCTACTTTGTCCTTTTATAACCCCTCGGCATGGACCCACAGAAAACATGAACTATATTGTTAAGGAGGCGTCTTTACTAGTCCGTTACCTAGCAATGGATGCCCTATTGTCGTCTGTATATGTATTGTGGGAATGTGTTTACTGAGCCGTTGCCTAGCAATGGGTATACACGTCACAGTTTTAATTCTACATGAATTATTGTTTAACTCGAGTATCTGGATGATATGCTGTCTTATCATATATATAAAAATAAATGAGCAGTATGTAGAAAGCTGTGTCATAACATATATTTTTTTTTTGGTTTGATTAAATATTTACAAACGTTTCGGAGCAACATACTGCCTCCATCTTCATGGTCTAAGAGTGAGACAGGCAGGAAACCAACATGCGCACTAGGCAAAATTGCAGCCTGCTTCGGTTGGTTTCTCCCTTTTCTTCTGCTTTTGACCCCGAATACTGAAGAGAAATATTCCTCCGAAACGTACGGTATTCTCCGAACTATGCAGCATTATAGCTCAGAAAACCGTACCAATTAATTTGCCATTATTATTCGAAAGGAGAATTGTTGGTACCATAGACCACATCGCATCACATAACAAGAGACAGTAAACTTATGAAGTGTATATCATAAAGTTCCTCGTTATGTAATTTTCTTCTTTATCCACTTGTTTAATGTTTTCTACGTCCAAGTATTTCGGTTAGTCATTTGTTTTCAAGTAATTCTCTGCGGATTTATTGCAGTGGTTGATCCACTGTGTCTATTATATTGCCCGTTTTCCGAGGTTTACTTAACATACAGGGAGTTTCGGACCCATTTCCGTCAACGCGTGTAAGGGGAGCTCGTTAGAAATAATTCTGCATGATGAGTGGACAATGCAAGTTATACTAAGCGGAATTAGTAGGTATTCAGTATTATCAAACAGAACTGTGTGTCTGAGCGTGGACAGGTAAAGTTACCCTGTGCTTAATTAACAGAGCACTATGCCACAAAGAACAGACCTACCACAGGCCGCGCGGGCTAAGGCACGAAATGTCTTCGCTGACTCGAACGCTGGGATCGTGTGTTTCAGTCCTACTGAAGGCCTGGATGTCTGTGTTTTTGTTGTTCTATGAAAGTAGCGGCCTTGCAACTGGCTGATCCCCCGTCCAAGGAGACCTACCGTCTAAGATTAAGAAAATGAAGTGAAAAGAAGCGTTTCACGGATGCCCTATGTCCCAAGTGAGAGTAACAGGAAAGATAGATTATTATTATTATTATTATTATTATTATTATTAGAGGGGGTGGGTTTCCCCATACACTTAGAACAGTTATTGGTAGATTGATTGATAGATAGATAGATAGATAGATAGATAGATAGATAGATAGATAGATAGATAGATAGAGCAGTTAATGCCATAAAGAGGTATGAGGAAGTGGATGTATAGCTCCACCATTCTTGACCTTGGAACTAGATGGAGGTGAGTGATCAGCTTCGCGCTTAGGCCGCTTAACCCCCGGATAAATCGACCCAAGTACCCATAGGATAGGAGACTGGGTGGGCCTCAGAGCCGGTTTCGACTCTGAAAGAGAGAAAAATCTTGCCCCTGTCAGGAATCAAACTCCGGCCGTTCGTATATTCCTTCAGAATACGAACAATAACGAAGTTCTTTTTTTTTTTTTTGTAATCACAGAGCGTGAAAATTACTGAAATTTACAGAAGGAAAATTCAGTGTAATGATAGGTGTATCAACGAGAGAGAAATTTACGAATGCGCATTGGAGCCAGAGCAGGGTGAAGGAATGTTCATGATATGCGTTCCTGGCGGTCATCGATAGTAAGGGGCAGATCGATCACGTATCCGGGATAACCAGAGAGACTTAAATGATGAAACTGCGCCTGAAAAGAGCATGAACTGCGGATAGAAGTGTAGCAAGAACGGGTTAAGCCCAAACTGATAATCAATATTTTGATTGAAACAGGAAAATTGTGCTGCGCTTTGTAGGGGTTGAGTAGGAAAATAAAATGCATAATGTTGTATTTCCACATGCAATAAAATTGCTTCCGAGCAAATAGAGCTGAAACGAGGTAGTACTGCGACTGTCACAGAGCATAGCCAGTTGGTCAGTGGGACAGGCAGACACGACCACTTTGTGCAGAGTGGAGCACGGATGACATGATACAGCACGTTGCTGCTGCAAACCGCATCTCGTGGCAGCCGTGTTCTGCGTCATTGGATATTATGTTAGACAAACAGCGGCACACTGCTCCATGTTGGGCTGTGGGTCGTGTTAGAAGTGCAGAAAGTTCTCAGTATTTTCAGTTGGCTCCATTATATTGTGATCATATACGCGAAAATTCTGAGCATAATTCCTTCATTTTGAAAAACAAATAAAATTAGGCTTTTGAGATCACCTTGCTGTCTGTCTGTATATCCCACTGTGTCTGTCCATCTGCCTGTGTATGTCCACCAAATTTTTGCTAGGAGGCTTATGAAATCACCTTGCTGTGTATAACCCCTAATTTTTTCGTGCTCTACTCAGTCCATTTCATATCAAGAAGTTTTATGAAATGACCTTCTCACTTCGTGACCCTGTCGCCCCTAATTTTTGCTTCGTTTCAATGCAGTCCGTGTCCTATCAAAGGAAAGTATGCGAATAATTATTCCAGAACTTCTTGTTAGCCTACTCTCCTTATTTTGTAAAAAAAAAATAAAAGTAGGCTTATAAGATCACCATGCTGTCTGTGTGTCTGTGTATCCCTCCCTAACAACTTTTGAATGACTGAACCAATCTTAATGAAATTTGGTATGTATATCGTGACATCTGAGCCAATCTCAACAGTCTACTTCATTAATCCCTCCAAATAAATCTGTGTCTGTACGTGTACCCCTCTATCATTGCTAGGCAACGGCTAGGTAAAATGTTACCGCAGCAACTAAGACATATGCAACAATAGAATAACTGTTGGACGCGTCGTTTTCAATGCCATCCGTGTAGTGTCCAAGGACAGTAGGCGAATAGTTCTACCCAGAACTCTTCTGTATTTAAATTCTCTGGATTTCAAGTTCCCGAGAGGGGGACTGTGATGGGCGCCATTGTTTTGCTTGACACAGTTTATAAATGAACGTAATATCAGTAATTTTAGATTCCAACGGTGGTTAAATGATGACGTTAATTCACCTCATGGGCTTTTACATTTTGTGAAAACGTGGTCTACGTTTCGGAGGCACATTCTGCCTCTATCTTTAAAGTAGACCCGAAAATGAAGACAGAGTGAATTTCTGAAACGTCGAAAACGCTTCCACACAGTATAAACACTGAAGAGCTGAAATAATATAAAATGTATGCGCCATAGCTCAAGTGGTTTGTCGCTGGTTTCCCACCGCGGCGGCCCGGGTTCGATCCCGGGTCTGGTCAAGTGGGATTTGTGGTGGACAAAATGGCACTGGGGCAGGTTTTCTCCGAGTACTTCGGTTTCCCCTGCCAATCTTCATTCCACCAATTGCTCCTCAATCACCCTCACCTATCATCTGGGGCTGGTACAATAGGCCAGAAGTGGCCGCAGTGCAAGGGACTTAGTCCTACCCCACTAGCAATAAAAAATACTCTCCCTTCTTCCTTCTTACCTGATGAGCCGAATACCCAAGAAGAATTGCAATATAATTTAAATTAATTTGTGATATTATCCTCCTGTATAATGAGTACTGGGTGGTAAAGCAGTCAGGGTGTGAAGTTGACCATTCACTCCAACTGTTGCCGAAGAAGCTATGCATTTCCCCAGCGAATTTTTACGGCATGATCCTTAGTTACGAACAGGTAGAAAGTTACCGTGTTTGTTATTATCCAGTCAACATAATTCTGGTATAAACAGCATGTGTTTGCATGTACTACATGTTTCGACCTCTAATGGCCATCACGTACATGGGCTTTTACAGTCACTCTTCTTTCTACGTATCTAAAAGCCGGCATAGCTCAGTCTGTATAGTGACTGGCTACCGGCTGGACGATTGAGGGTTCACATTTCGAGTCCAGTTGGGGGCAAAATTTTTCTCTTCTCCATGTCGTCCAGACCGGCTCTGGGGTCCACCCAACCTCCTATCCAATGGATACTGGGGGTTACTTTTCCCAGGGGTTAAGCGGCTGGGGCGTGAAACCGACCACTCACCTCCAGCTAGTGCCGATATCAAGAAAAACGTGTGTCTATACATCCACCCCCCATACGCCTTCATGTCGTAGTCCTTAGTTAAGTACATGAACTAATTTAATTCTATCTTACCTTCTATCTGCTGTACCTCCCTATATTGGGCAGTGTTTACCCATTGTGAGTACCTTGTACAGACATGTTTTTATGTAATGCCGTTATATGAATAAAATTATTAAATATTAAGATATAAATTTAAAAAAATAACAAAATATTTGCATTTTGAATTAAAACTGAGTTGTGTGTTCAAAGATCACGTGATGAATTGACTATAGACGGGGTTTGGATTGGTAACTGGATTTACTGAACGGTAGCCATCAGATCGCAACATGAAGTAGTGGCATTGTGACGTCCAGCGCAGGGGGAGTGGCAAAGAAGTCGGTAAAGGAATGGAATTAGCATGTATGAGAAGGAGGTCAAGACAGGATGTTGAGAAGAGGAAGCCATGCCTGACGCAGATGAGACCTGTGAAAGGGAGCTACTCAGATATGAAAATAGCTGGCTATTATCTCAACATATTTTTGTACAATGCGCATCAAAACCTCCTCCCCCCTCCCATAATGTTGGAGTTATTCCTCTTCATTTTCAGCAACATCACAAATAAATTCTTCTGTCTTCATTAACTTTCTTTTTCTGCTTCCTTTCCACACTTATTCTCCCCCATCATTACCATTAAAATATTTACGTAAGTTTTTCTTTTTCCAAGCAGGGATGTGTGAACATATATTCGTAACGTCTGCTTCCGCTACTGTCGTTGTGATTCATTTCCAAGTTCAGGGACAGTGAACTTCTGGCTTTCCTTCGGCAGAGAAAAGGAAGAGATATTTGGAAAACGAAGGCGGAGTTGGGGGGGAATACGTTAAAATGAAAGGCGCGGAACTCGACTCGATAAATCAGGTTTAGGATATAAATCACTTGCAGGCTCTTGTGAACACAACAGAGAACCCTACAGTTGTATAAAAGACCGAAAGTGGATTTAACCGAATGAGTAATGTAGCTGTTTAAAAAGGGCTGTGCTCCATAACTGAAAAGTTGTCTTCTGCTAGGTAACGACTCGCTTACACGTCAAGCAACAATCGAAAAACTGTTGAGAACAAGGCTTTTATGCGGTCCTTCCCGAGGCTATATAACTATAGTGTTGCGGCTTTCAAGCCAGCCGCCATCCAGCGAGGACGTGAGCACGAGCTGAAGAAGCTCCATGGTTGGAGGCCGTTACCAAGCAACGTATAGTGAAGACATAAAAGCCTAGCTATTTAGAGTAGTGATTTGTAGAGTATGTAGATCCGTGAAACTGTTAATCTTACAAGCAGTTACGAGTTATAAGAATTCAGTCAATCAAATTATCAATCTAAAACTCGTCTATAGTCACTGACACGTGAAAACATATTAGATGTAGTACTTCATGTTTGTGTCGTCTTCGAACTGTTTCCGACTCATCATCATCATTATCATTATCACCATCATCACCATCATCATACTTACAATGTTCATTCTGTTAATAACGGTGATTTATCAGTCGATGTGTTATGATGTCGACCGCCTCTGTGGTCTAGAGGTCAGNCACCACAAGTATTAAATAAAATACGGAACGCGGCATTAATGAATAAAAAATTCACGTTACAGACACACAAGATAGTGAA
>NW_019737103.1:0-222 GCF_002891405.2 Cryptotermes secundus
ATTCCAAACCCGTAATCAGCAACGGAAGGAGGAAGCGGTGGAGCTTGGTCAAGCGGGAACCAGCCACGACCTAACAACTTCAACGGAGGCAGCACCAGGTAGGGCAGTCTAAGTGACAAGTGGCAACCACCTTGTGGGCAAGAAGCCTAAAGAGAGGGTGGGCGGTTAAAAAGAAAGAGTGGCGCCCAACGTGGGGCACGACGTCTCAGCGAGGACGAGGGT
>NW_019737104.1:0-8939 GCF_002891405.2 Cryptotermes secundus
AATGATGGAAGTTTCATGGTAATTGCTGGAGGCGTAACTGAAACGGGCTATGGTACCATCATGCATGAAACATACGCTTCGTCAATATAAAGCGGGAATGAACATAATAACATTGTCGGCAAGCAGCACCACAGGGTCTATGAGGCGTAACGTATGGGCCAACGAAAGAGACCACAAATTACAAGCCCGAACTTTAACTGCGAACTGTTATTGATGTCTGAATTGAACTGTACTCTGTGGGTTTACGTCACTCGAAATTTGCCTGGTATGGGAAATAAGTGTGTCGTTACCTGTAAAGCCTCCTTCTTCAGTGATGAGGACGCTGCTGTTTAGGGAATTTCTCCACATTTTCGAAGGAACCATTGGCAAACATCTTGGCATGCGTCAGAAGCAAGCAGACACAGAGCTTGTTCCCGACGCTACAGTGACCGTTCATGAAATATCCGCCGCAATGTTGCTCACGCCAAACGCGGACTCTCCTCACCTCCTCTCTGTGTGCGCTCTGCCGCGACAACTTTTCGTTCACTTCTCCGTTTTATGCAGTGTGCAGTAGAAGGGCGAAGAGTAGCAGCCTCACTAATGCGATGATGGAATACCGCGGGCCGTCCGTGGGTTCACAACTTCACGTTGAGGACGCTTTTCCGGGTACAACCTTATAGCTGCTGCACCAATACCACTTTCTCTGCATTGCGCATTTGTCCATTTTAATCATAGATTTATAATACAAACGCGGCAATGAAATGACTGCACTTGATTGTACATACTGTATCGATTTCAGCTGATACTATAAAATAACAGACGTTCTTTACTAGGCAACGGATGGGTAAAAACGTTCGCGCGGCAAATAATATGGAAGCAATAATCGAAGTATTATTTGACTATAAGGATGAAAAGGATGATTTCTATTGGGTCCGCTCCGAAGCAATATAATTAAAGTCACACGTAAACTGAGAAAATAATTTGAGGGGGTTTCTTGAGCCGGCAGTCGAAGATTAAGAACAGATAACGAGTTCAGTTTAAACCTGAAAGTTAACCTGTGAAACGGACTCTACGTGTGGTATAATTACTGTGTTGAAATCCGTTGCCAGGATACGCCTAGTGAAGGCTGAGAATTCTAGTGTGTGTGCAACGGTGAAATGTAAAATGTGTAGATCAGTGATAGCGCTATATTAATTATAGTTATGTGTTGAGTGTATGAGTNAAAAGTACCCCTAGTTCCCTTCATAACCTCAGTTCCAATTGTAGTGGTGCTGAAATGGTTCTATTTCCGTACAGAAGCATAAGCATTTCCTGACTCACGTTTATATGAACTGTTTTCATTGCTCTGGACCACAGTACTCACCCTCGAAACTCATGTGATGATTTACGGGCCAGTTTGCCTTCTTTGTGTTGCTAGTGTAGAGAACGTTTGGGTTTACTCTCTTACCAGAGCTCAAGTAATTCACCATCGGCGGCTCTACACTCAGACTTGTGCAGTAGCGGTGGACGAATTCATCCCCTCCTTCAAATCCAAATGACTCTTGCAGTTGATAGGGCGCAGCGTAAGTCAGAACTAACAACCGGTGACGTAATTAAACAATTATAAAATATAGAAGCCATTAATCAACAGCTCAATATTAAAAATCCACTCTCACTGGACTCAGGCTCTGTGGAAATCCCTTTAAGTACTTTCATAGCATTTGTTATAAAGATGAAGGGCAAGAAGCCGGGTTACTGTGGTCTGTATAAAAGCTTTTCACGTCAAGTCAGTCTCTTTTGTACAACAACCTGTCTCCCACAAAGGCAAAATGCAGGGTGTGAGCGCTCATAGGAATCAAGGTGCCGTCCCTTACACACGCCATCTGTTTGCAGGATATCGCATAACGGAGTGTTCCTTAGAAAAGTACAACCAACGAGGTTAAAAGTAAATCCAGGCACTATATTGCTTAGTTTTTTTTCCTGCCTTTACTTCCCGCTGTTTGCTCTTAGTTTTTCTTACTCTCCTCTTCTCTTTCTTTCGCCCTCCCTCGTTTCGGATCGAACAGGCCGGGGAATCACCAGGCTCCTTCCCCATCCAGCTTGAGTCGGGTTACATTCTCCGCGCCAGTGGTTCCGAACATTGCCAGGTGCAGCGCTAGTTGCGAGGGTATGTAGAGGGAAAAAATTGGCCTTGGGAATATCTCGAATTCTGAGAGGATTCGAGATTTTCGTCAAGCGTCGGGGAATGAAGTCTGTCGTGGTGAACTTTACTAGGGAATCCTTGGGCACTCAATTCTATTTGCTCTCACATCTTCTAGTTTTCTACTCTAAAATTCCCTACATGCAGCAAATAAAGATAGTATTCATTACTTAAATCCACATTTTCTACTTCCTCACGCTGTCCTTTTTGTGGATTACTGTATAAAGCTGTCAGTAGCTAGACACCAGACTGCCCAGTGGTATGAAAGCAGATAAACTGTGAAGTGGAAAGAATTCAGACAGAAACGGCTAAGAAGCTACTGAGGTGCTATCTCTGCATTTGCCTGTAGGAACTCTGGAGTTTCAATAAAATCCTCAAATAAGGCAGCCACTTTGCCAGCCGAGATTCGAACAGAGCACCTCCCGAATTCGTGGCTGCAGAAAACATCCCATGAATACATAACCACCACTATGTTGACTTCTGAGGCAGAAAACGAATCCTTCAGCCTTCCCAACGAATAACCTCAAAACCTACGGAATGTGAGATCTACAACTACGGACGGACTTCTTTGAAAGTTAACTGACGTTTCGGAGGAACATATCACCTCCATCTTCGGGATCGAAGAACAAGACGAACAAGATACCAGCGTGAAAACAGGTTGGAAACAGAGTAATCTGATAGCCAGGAATTTCGGATTATACGAGTATAAGGAGGAATATGAAATTATGGGCTATAGCTCCCATTGGCTCGCGCGTGGGACAAAACGAAACCGCTGCGCTCTTACACGACCACCGATCGAACCATTAGAAGATAAGAACAGGAATTTACGAGGCCCTGAAAAGGGGTGAATTGACTCTTCTTGGAAAAAGAAAAGGAATTTTGTAGGGATGTGTTGGTCACCCAACTGACATGTCCGGGAGACAGGTGAAGTGACAGAGGAGGGGTATGAGGGAGCAGAGGTAAGGGAGGGAAGCCAGGACATCAGGGTGGAGCCTGCTGAGTGGCCGGACTGGACATAATACGTATGTGACCTGATAGGGGCAGTGTACAGGGACACGCATGATCCAGCTAAGAACTCAAATCAGCTGTAATAAAACAGAAGATTCCTATGATCCTGCAGGGAGCAGATGAAATGTTTCCATGACAACTCGCACATAATATATTTCATTACATTAAATCAGACAATAATTAAACCATAAAAAATACAATAATTATAATCTAAATACACAAATTTGGCGAAATATGTCATCGGTTATAGTTCATTCATAAAGCTTTAGGTAAATGTGACAGTTACTGCAGGGGACGGGTATGTTGGTAGTAATGCCCAGTAGTTGGGAATAGTGCTCAGCCGGCCTTCTTCATGCTGCATTCTTGTTTCGCTTACTCTTTCACCACTAAGATGGAGGCGATCTGTTCCTTCGAACTGCGTAGCTCCGTTTCCAAAATACACGGCGTATCCCATCTCTTGCTAAGTTTTCCAGAGCCGAGCCTTATATTATACGTGTATATTACGCTACCTGAGGGACATTTTGATATTACTACACTAAGGACACTAAATATCCTTTCTATGTAACACCGTTCAGCAAAGGGTGACTGCAGATGCGGAGGTATTTCTCACTACATATTTTATTGCTGTAATCTTCTAGTCCTGATCTAAACTACCACCACTGATCAACAGTCATGCATCACACACCAACCGATCGTTCACCGCATGCTATTACATTGTAGCAAGTACACACGTTGCTAAGCAATGACTCTGGAAATAACGCCCCTTTCTGGGCAACAGTTTCATAACACGGACCAATGAACTTATTGGGGAGCTGTGTTCTTTACGCGGTCCGTGCGGAAAGCTATAAGTAGAACAGTTCTACAGTTCAGTTAGTCGTGAGACAGTCGCCAGCCAGTAAGGACGTGACCACGTAAGCTGAGAAAGCTACGGCGTTGGTAGCCGTTAGCAGGCGAAAACCGGTAAAAACACAGCAGACTGAGAAGGATTAGTGGGTGCTGTAGTGAACTGTTGAGCGCGTGAATTAACGATATCGCTATAGTTACTTGTAGTTACGATCTGTAAGTATTCAATAAATACAGCTACCAATACAAACCACGTCTGTAGTCATTCATACGCGTGAACATACGTACGTCTGAAATTTTAGACACATTAAGCGTTAGAGAACAAGAATTCCGATGCATTCGTCTGATGCTGAGTCTCTTGTATACATAGAATATTCTGAACATTTCGGTGATCAAACGAAACGCCACTGTTTCTGACGTACGTAGTTACAGACGCTGCTCATTAAGGATTTAGAACTGCTCCGGTTCAGGATTCAAACTGTTCCATACGTTTATCGGGCGTCCCTCATGTCTTCCATTTTTCAGATTTATCGCACTGACAAAGAAATTAACGCATTCTTTCCAAATGTTACAGACTTTTAGTTCCATATTTTAAGGATGCGCTGGCATCTCCTCTTACCCCAGTTGTCCTCCGAGGTCGGCATTACATTTACGACCGGACATTTAGCGACTACCCTGAGAAAACGCATTTCTTTCGTGTCGTCTGTTCTCGCGTTATCGCCCTCCATTCACGGCCACATGAGAGCGCACGCAAGGCGAATGTTCTGGAGAACCGAAGTGAGGTTTGCTTTTGAGAGGGAAATCAATAAAACGCGCGTAACGAAAGACGAGGAGAGCAAGTGTTTGCACCGACATACTTAATGAAATTAATTTTTTTGTGTTACATTCGAAGGGTGGGTGAGTTCCCCTCGATCCTGAAAATCAATTTCATTCAGACCTTGGTCTCAGCAATGTCATGCAACGTACGCTGACTTCTGCTGAACGGCATGAATATGATTCAGCCCATAGGCGTTACAGTCCCGGCTTCCGTCTAGGTTTCAGCGTGTAACGTCGCATAGATAGGAAAGGGATGGACACAGCAGAGCCACCGAGGAGCTAAAAGTCACACAGGAGAAATTTCCCACCTTTTATAGAACATGAAACTTCGTTAACGTACTCTCAACAACGGTAAGTGGACCCTTCCTTGAGCTGGCTGAATCCAGTCAACACTCTCGTATCCTATATATTGTAACATATAAACATGTAGCTAGGCAATGACTGCAAAACAAGCAACGAGACAACGGCAGTTGCTAGGCAGCAGCCAGACGCAACAATGGAAGTACTGTTCTATGCGGTACGTTGCGAGGCTACATCACGAGACCGACCGAGCTCAGTTCGGTCAGTTACAGCCACAGTGGAACTGAGGGTCCCTGTACCCTTACGTCAATACGAACAGCAAAAACAGGTTACAGCCACAGTGGAACCGAGGGTCCCTGTGTCCTTATGCCAATACGAACAGAAAAAGCAGGTGAATCAGTTACTGCCACAGTGGAACCGAGGATCCCTGTGCCCTTACGCCAATACGAACAGCAAAAACAGGTTACAGCCACAGTGGAACCGAGGGTCCCTGTGCCCTTACGCCAATACGAACAGCAAGAAACAGGTCAGTCTGTTGAAGCTCCAAATGCAAACAGTGTGTCTCTAGACAATATGTTGAGAATAGTAACTTCAGTACAGCAGTTTATGACAGAATTCAAAAGTGCTCTGTCAGAGGTGAGCCATGTTATGGCTCTTGGATGATGTCATGCCTTCCAGCCATGTTAATCCCTACCCCTTCATCCCGTGCTGGAGTGTATCACGTGGGATTCCGCTTCCTCTCCCCGTCCCCTCCCCAAATGGCTCGGAAGAAGCCGGTTAGTGAATCTAAATTCATTCGCTGTTTGGATCCACAGCGTATCGGACGTACGCGGCCAGCCTGGGATATTTTTCAAATTCGGTTTCGGAAGGTATTCTAAATTATGTCTGGGGGGGTTGTGCTGGCAACGCACGTCGGGGGGTTTTGCTTGCATTATAGGTTATTGTGTGGCAGAGCGATTGGCTTTAATTTAATGTTACGTCATTGTGTTTTCTTTCCTAGGAATCGCCTGTGGACAAGGAATATTTGTTAACGTTTATTTTGTGCCTGCTGAAGTAGCATGATGGTAAACAGGGGTAATAAGCAGTGAGAGTGGGCTGTTAAGTGTAGTCTGAAGCCGCAGTTAAGGCAAGAGTAAAGTAACTGACAGATGTGGTCACGGGTTGTATGTTTTGGGGCCCACGGCTTCTATTAACTTTTAATTGTTGTATTCTGTTTTATTGTGTTACTCTTATTAAATTAATTTATGATTGTGAACTGGTCTTGTCGATTGGAAGTGTCTCCCTGCTGTGGCTTGGAGTCCCTACTACATCTAGGGAGCATTGTGAACATAACATGAGAGCCCCTGACGATGCGCCGATCCTATCTTGGACGTAAGAAGTGCTAGAGATCAGGAAGAAAACACCACAGAGGATCAGAAAATATTGGCCATTACAGAAATTGTCTTAAATCTCATGGAGCAAAATGAACACAGGAATTCAAAGGCTGAAGCTGCTAAAGATAGGACATGATCTGCTGTACTGAGCCTGGACTGGCAGAATTATTTTATTTATTGAAATACATTCATATAATAATATGTCAAATTTAATTATACTCTACATTGTAAAGGTAAATGTAAGGTAAAGCTATCCCTTCAACAGGCCGTGGAGGCCCATAGGGTTGTGAGATGTTGGAGTTCCCACATTTTCTGGACAATCGGCTCATAGATGGCAGTAAGGTTGTCAGCCTTATAGGCCGGCCGCCGTTCACCCCAAGGAGTATTCCTGGTACTCATTTCTTTTCGAGGCTGAGTCGACCCCAGGACCATAGTGCGTCTGGAAGGTTCAGATAAATTAAAAGTAATCCACCTCGTCGGGATTCGATCCCGCAACCTTCCGGTTTGTAGCATAATGCCCCTCATACTCTATATTGTACATTTTAAAATTCAGACCCGTCCTCTAGTCAGGGAGGGCGCTCCACATCAACAAAACCAAAACTGTCTGACAGATTCAAAATTTTGATCTTAAGTCCCGAGTGGATGCTTGAAGTCAATACGGACTGGCTCACTGACAGTCGGTCGTAACATAACTTTTACTTTTTAATCTTTTCAGTTCAGTTAAAATTATATTTATATTATAAATTATATTATATTTGGCTGTGGTCAAACTTACGACCGTATTAAGTGACTAAGCTGCCGTTGTAGCATAAGATACGTAAGATAGGCATGATCTGCTTTGCAAAGCCTGGATTGACAGAGGAGTTGTAAATGAGTATAGTGCAGAAAGAAGAATTTTCAATAACATGCTAAACGTGCGAGACATACACTTCACGAAAGGCCAAGCGTATTCATAAGAGGCAGACCTATATTCTCGTCAGAGACGATGTTACATAAAGACTTGACCTCAAGGGTTGAGTCAAAAATAAAATTTTCTGTTCGTGAGTCTCAAGGGACTTGTCGCCAAGACGAACTATTTGGTGGTAAACCGAAAGTCGTAAAGTAATTCTGGCTTTTATTGCAGTTCAACTCGTGCAGTGGGGTGCAGGAAAGTGAAGATTTTATTAGTGAGTTAGTCACAGCACTGCAATTCAATCCTTGCGAGCTGTTGCTGTGAGAACCTTGCAGCTGAGGCACGTGGATACTCCGGAAATCCAGAGGAAGGAGAACGTCCGCAGTTGGAAGCAGTTACCAGGAAACTGGTAAAGACACATCAGGCTGAAAAGACTTAGTACGTTCTGTATTCAACAGCAGAGAGTGTGAATCTGAGATGGTACTATAGTTACTTGTAGTTTGGTTCTGTAAGAGTTTAATAAACCCAGCTACCAATCCAAACCCCGTCTACAGTCACCTATACAAGTGGCAATATTTAGGAAACGTTTATTTTCCGCTTAACTAAACTCATTTGTCCAAAGTGATCTCTTTGTTTCAGTCTTTCCGACTATATATATATACCATCTCTGTTTGCGCTTCTGTACACACCTTCCGTTTCCTCTCCCTGAATTCGTGACCGTACCAATATTTGGTAACGCCGTAACTGTCATTCTGACGTAAACGTGAACTGATTACTTGTCTGCAGCGAGTCGCTTGGAGCTCTGAGAAACAGCGCCCAGTCTCCCACGCGCGATGCACGCGCACTCACACGAATACAGCATTGCAGACTAAACTGATGATAACTCTGGTCAGTAAGGGCTACCTGGGCTCTGCGCTGATACTCCTGTGGTTCGGAATTACGTATACATGAGTACAATTCTAATTAGGATATTCAGGAATTTGTGGCTCAGACAGAACTGAAGAGGAAACTGCAAGATGCTCCTCCCTGGAAGTGACACCATTCAGTCTGGTAGACCATTACGAACATTTCGGAGGAATATGCTGCCTCTGTCTTCAGGATATATACTTATCTGCCCTGACTCTGAAAATAAAAGACTCTTCCGAAATATCGGTAAATTTTGCCAGAATATACGGTGTAATATCCCCTCATAGGCACCGCTGTGAGTACCTTAAATTTCTGAGAGAACTACCTTCCCATGTCTAAACTTCTCTCTCATAATAATTACGTAATTACATTAATTAACATAACATTACGCTGGACTTTACTAGATTTATAGTTTAATATTTTTGGTTTCTAGTTAAGTACTCGCATGTACTCTTCGCTCGCTTGGAAATCTGGATCGTGGGTTCGAATCCCACTCAGGGCATGAATGTTTAATTTGTGTGTGTGCGTTATTCTGTGTTTGTGTACAAGTAGAGGACTTGCGACGAACTGATCACCCGCCCAAGGGGTCCTACCGAATGCGTAATTTCTAGGAAAACATAAGTCAACGGATAAACTCATGGAG
>NW_019737104.1:8970-10177 GCF_002891405.2 Cryptotermes secundus
GGGGGGGGGAAGTTAAGTACTTGTATTTCTTCATTTTAACGAAGAATCGAAAGTCTGACTACAGATATTTCTAACTGTTGCGTCCCATTACAGTGTTTCTCTATAGCCCCACCCCATCAGGAAGTTTACTCATCAGACAGAATTAAACGCCAGTATATTTCAACTCAGTAATTGGATGGATTGAGAGACAGACAGATTGACACATAGTGAGACGGATGGATAGACTGATAGGTATGTATGTAGACAGTTATATTGAACAAAATAATGAAATCAATACAGATAGTGTACACATTTCTTTATTAATATTATTTTGTGCTAAATTTTGCCTTCAATACAGCCGCAGTCCTTCTTGAAATGAACTCGTACGAGTGTTGAAGAGTCCACAGCGGATTTTATACCGTTCTCTTTGAAGAAGATCTTCCAAGTTTCTTTAGAAATTTTGGAGCTGGGAATCTGTTCCTCACTCCAGTCTCCAAAACTAACCAGAATGGTTCAATCATGTTCAAATCTGGTGATTGTGCTGGCAAGGGAAGATGTCGAAGTTCACATTTACGATCTTCAAACCACCACTGAACAGTTCCAGACTTGAGAATGGGAGCATTGTCGTCATGAAAACTGAATCATTTTTGCAGAAATAACCACTGGACCATGGGATGCACCTGATTACCTAACCTGTCCACAGGGTTCAATCCTAGTCAATCTGTGTTGAATGTGATGGACTGAGTGTTACTGGTTTACACTTTCTCGGAGTACTTGGGTTTTCCAGACTCGTATCGTCCAACCAATATTACGTTCTCTCATCTATTATCCGGAACAGGTACATTTGGGGCCTCAATAAGAGGAGAAAGTTGTAATGTTTGCATCAGAATGCAATATATATTGCTATTTTTATTATTCCCTTATCTGAGAAAATTATGTTCTTGTCAACAAAACATTCTGAATATTTCTTACCTCAGCCTAGCAAAGGCAATAGAACCAAGGAAGGCAGATTAACACACGAAGCAACTAAAAAATCAGCAAAGTTTCGCCGTTCGATGTTGGTCACAAACGGAAAGGCAGTTCTTCAAGTTGCCAGTGCATAAGACAGTCTCTACTGGAAGGTCATCACTTTATCACCATTATCATCACATAATAATCACCATAATCAGGATCACGTCACAAAATCATGGCGCGTCTTCGAGTTGCGGATGGAAGAGACAGCGTCTGG
>NW_019737104.1:13758-31801 GCF_002891405.2 Cryptotermes secundus
ACGAGTAGCAGTCGCGGCAGCAGCAGCACATGAACAAGCAAGCAGTAAGCTCGAGCAGTGCAGAAGAGTACACAAGAAGTTAGCCTGTGAAGATTTAACGTGTGATTTGAAGACTGTATGTGTGCTGTAGTACAGTGGTATTGGGAGTGTGTGATTTAGTGCGACTTGTATAGTTCTGTGTTATAAATCTGTGAAGAACAGTGCAGACAGACTGAAGAGATTAGTGTGAACTGCTGTGTAGTGTGAAAATCAGTAACAGTGTTATATTTATTTGAGTTACGGCCTGTAAGTATACAATAAATACCAAATCCGTCTTTAGTCACTAACACACTTAATTATATATAACAAACAATCGATACATTTTGCGTGTCATGTTGTCCCTGTGTTCAGTTACGCATTACGACATGAGGACCGGGTGGAAATCGGGTTGTAGCTTCACCCTTTCGTAGACGGGGCCCCAGAGAAAGAAGTGCAGTATCCGTAGGACAGTGGGTTGGGTGAAGCTCAGAGCCGGTCTGAAAGATGTGGAGAGAATTCTCCCAGGCCGGCAGGGATAAACCTCGGTTATCCAGCCTGTGGATCAGTCACTATACTGACTAAGCCATCCGTGGTCATTGTCAGTAACAAAAAGAACATGTATATAGAAAACATCTTATAGCAATTACGACCATATTAGGAACTTTGAACGAAAAATTTTATATCCATGAACAGCCAGTGCACCGTGTAACGGGGGCTGGTAACATTTATACCAGAAACTGGTACTCCTAGTTATATAACTGACCCAATGAAGTAGAGTTCATATTGTGAAGCTAACAGTCGCTCAGCCAATAAAATATCCCCGATCTCTATACAAGGTTTCATCGCCATGTTTACAACAGCCCGCAATTAGATTCTGTACTACGCAATAAGATTCCAGACTCACAAACTGCTGTTAATTTCCTTCTTGTTTAAGTGTACTGAACTGTGTTTTCCTTCCATCGGTGCCTACGCAACGCAGGATTACAACACGAGAACAGCTAACTGAGGTTTTGAGAACTTGCCAGTATACAAATCAGGGAAAGACAAATCAATATTACGTTAAAAAAATTAAGATCGAATTAATTTCGGAGAACGTTTGATACCGCTCAGCCCAAGGAATCTTTGTCTTGCCATCTGACTTCTAAAACATAGAGCACAAAATGCATAAAATTGAAACTTTGTCTTCCGTTCTGTATGGATGTTAGAATCTTGAAGTCTCAGGCTAAGGGAAGTGAGTTCGAGAGCAGGTGCTGAGGAGATACGTGGACCAGGATGGAAGCAAGAGTGGGACGCCGGAAACCGGATACTGAGGATCTTCATAACTGTGCCCCTCGCCACGCATTATCTGGATTATCAAGTCGAGGGGGATAAGATGGGTGGGGCATACAAAGTTTCGGTAGGAAAACTTGAAGTAAAGGAACAAGTTGCCAGAACTTGTAAGAAGATGCAAAGTGGATCTTCTGGAGATAGCAAAGGAGGCAGTGGCCTGGAGTCACTGGGCTCAGAATTGGGGCCAGTGGCCTTCTCTCCTGAACGCGGTAATAAAAACTTTGCTTTCCATAAGAGGCAAAAAATTTCTTGCCTAGCTGAGCAACTGTTATATTCTCAACATGGATTTTGATCGTGAACTTAGATATTTAGCTATATCACCCAAGTTATTTCTTCCCTTAAGGGTTTACAACTAAAATTTGCTTATATTATCCTTTACGCCATGTATGCTACATAGCATGTGCATCACATCCCATCCTTAGTAGTACGCGTATTTGGTGACGTGTATAAACTACGAAATTTCTCATTATGCAGGACTCTATCTGTCTGTCTCCAACAGCGTGTCCTACAATTCCACAATGCAAATATTCCAACTTGTTCTGGTTTCAAAATCTCTCCACAGTGTGAAAGAGAAATATCTGAGTAACGGCTACACGTACACGAATTGCAGGATGTCTGAACGGCAGTCAGTGAAACTTTCTGGTTAATGTGTAAAGCATTCTGGCTATCAGACCTTACATCAGTAGTATACAAAATTTCCGAATACCTCCCCTTCCAGGGGAATGGCTGGGGAAATCCAGAATATTCTTAGGGAGTTCATAATACAAAAGCTTTGATTCATTTTCTCAAACTGTCATACAATTTATAAAATACTCTGACTATCACTTGGAAAGAAAAGAGAAATTTTAATTTCAAAAACGATAAAAATAATAGCTGTTATTTATACAGACACACAAACACACACAGACACAAACACAAGAAGGGGCGAAGCAATGAAATATTGCCTAACACGAAGGATTGTCGGTATACAAACCCTTAAAACCGCTGCCTTAGAATTTTATGAAAACTTCGCGCGAACCTTTGTGACAAACAACTTTTTAGCGAACCACTGACCAGTCATATGACTGTGTGGAAACTGCTTCACTGAGCTCGCTGGTTCAGTGAGACGCACCTCAATTGCCCGTAAAGGGGATTCACAAGGCAGATGTACATCTCTCTCCCTGCACTAGTGATGCAAAGGTTAAGATATTCTTTACTAGATAAAGCACTCAGGACAATGACAAAGGACAGGACTCGTTACAGAACTGAAATAGAATACAATTTGAAAGTAAAAATTATGAATACTGTAGCATGCAGAACACGCAGCAGAGGAACGCTTCACTTATGCGGTGACGTCACGCAACAACAGAAGAGGTTTTACTAGCGGCGATCTCTCGACGAAGATGCGCTCTTGGGCTTTACAACTCGACCGATCGAGTTCAGTTCAGTGAGTGAGTGCAGTACAGTTGAGTATAAAGGACTGATCTGAGTTGGCTGGTGAGCTGTCAGAGGACGGCTGCGGTTTAGTCCTTGTGAGATGTTGCTGTTAGACGTTTGTAGCTGAAATACGAAGATATTTTGGGAACCCCCAGAACAAGGGGAAATTATAACATTGAAAGCCGTTACCAGGCAACGATTGCGAAAATACGGCAGACTGAAAACCCTTAGTGTGTACTTTAGTGAAGTGTAGAGTGTGGGAATTAGCTATAGCGCTATAGTTATCATCAGTAAGTTTTAAAAAATCTAACTACAAATCCAAACCCCGTCTATAGTCACTCATACACGTTCGATATATTCAAGAGAAACTTAGGGCTCAGTATTTTAATTACAATTTCGAACGCCAATATACAAGTTAAATTCGGAGTTTTAATTTAAATATTTGTGTGTAAGATACAGACACAACTGCTAATCACACAATATGACTATATCCAGAACACAAACCCCTTCACCCCCGAACATACGAAACCAAAACAACAGGCCTTATATAAATACGCATATTCTGCGAACTTTAGCGTGAGCTCGCTTTTCGCCATGAGGAAACTTAAACACGTGCAGTTCTTCAGCCGAATCAAATCCAGTCTCGAAATGTAACAGTAAACCATCTTATCTACAAAAGAATACGTATGCTAGCCTCCCTCTGTAACCCATAAATTGAAGATATCCTTACAGCGTGAAGCCATTTTTATTTTAAATTAAGTTTCGAGACTGGCTTTAAGCAATAACTCCTTTATCCATGACACAATAAAATGGATTTGGCCATGCAGTTTGTTTTGCTGGGACCACCCTTGGCGGGTAATAATAGTGTCTTTCTTCAAAACTGTCTCCATAGAAACTAACACAAGATGGCGCCTTGGTTGTTAAAGTTTGGTAGCAGCCCATGCTTATAAGATATTCATGTCATAAACCAGAGCTGGGGAGGGTGGGGGATGAACCACCCTCGCGTATCGGACTTGTGAGGAATCCACCCTAACCCTCGCATTGCTATGGAGCTGTAAAGACTTTCAGCTCTCGCTCTGCCACAATCTCTTTGCAAGACAGAACGAGACAGGGTTCGCCTACTGTGTGCGTGCGTGCACCGCAGTCTATATAGCTGCTGCGCTGCCACAAGCACGTGGAACACACACAGCTAGGCCTGAGGCGGATTTCGGTTCTATGTCAGCACACGTGGACAAATCTGCGTACTTTCTCGAAGCTTCCCGTGTGTTCAAAATATTTATTACAATCAAATTCAATGACGGCATGTAAAATTACTTTGGCAATACCAGTTCGTTACGTTGGTTTCGGAAAGTAGCTTTTCATTCTATATGTTTATGGAGCAGAGCATCTTTTGGCACTATAATACACGCTTAGTTAGTCCAGAAATGAAATGTTCTACACTAGAAATTGGAAGGAAAACTTTCGGACTCAATCAAGGTAAATTCCAAATTTCGTCTCGAGCAGGGGTTCTTAACATTTTGTGCCATAAATCCCTTTGGCACTCTGGTGAAACCTACGGATAATGTTCTTAAATACATAAAGTAAAGTATATAGGGTTACAAAGGAAAGCAATTACACTGACACTCAATTATCAAAATATTAATAAACCTCATTTTGATATAGTAATACACGTGCTTTTTTATTAACGCATTAAATAACGAGAGAATACATTTAAAATATATGCAAGTTAAATTTATTTATTTATTTTTATTTTAAAGACATATCAGTGTGAAGACTCGTGTTGCTTGCTTTGAATAAATACGTTAAACTATTGGGTCGCCTTTGAGAAAACAACACGCATGTCAGTTTGCACATCCATTCGATTTCGAATTTTTGTTTTCATGGTTACAAGCGCTGACAACCCCGATTCGCAAGGATATGTTGTTGCAAACGGAATTAAAGCCTCAACAGCTCACTTTTCAAGGTGAGGGTAGGCTTCTCTCAAGGAACACCAGAATTCCCCAGAGCCTATTTACTGAAACTCCAGTTGTAGTAAGATTTCTGTCCTAAGATCAATGACTTAACCTATATTACAGTAAAACTTGGTTATAGCAACATCGGTTTCTGCGACACCTTGTCTATTGCGTCAAATATTCAATGGTACGAACTAATTCCTCATAAAGCAACTGTTTTTATACCTTGCTTAGTACGACATGCACAAATGCATCAACCTCGTATGTAACGTCATTTTCATTCCTGAATTTCTCTGATATCGTGGGAAAGTTCGATGTGTCTGCCCACCCTCACTTTCTCTACTTGCTGACGTGACTGTCCTGGAAGAATACGACCGCGGGCTGCAAGAGGAGCGTGGGTTTTATGCGAAAACAAGGGTGTGGGGTGGGACTGCGTGAATAGTGCAAGAGGACGCGGCAGGTTGTTAACTGCATTCCTTTCCTAGAATCTCGTCTAACAGGACCTCACATTGTCTACTTACCCTATAGTGTTCCTGCCTAAACCCAGGGAAGTGCAGTAGCGAAACATGGCAATGAAAAGGAAAGTTTTAAGCTTTGAAGAGAAAGTTAAAGTGATTCGTGAAATATTGTGTGTATTGTCAGTGGAAAGCGCTGTAATATGTCTTTGATATTACACATTTGGGCAATTCCACGTTAATGTTACGTTAGTCTGTACTTAACTACGTATTTCACTAAAAAATGCAACATTTTAACTCGGTTTTTGGTAGATTTTTACGTGACTAACATAAGGCTACTGTGGAAGTGCCCATTTCGGTTTCAACGACATTCGTTTATAACGACACTATTTTTAGGTCCCTTTGATGACGTTATAACCAAGTTCTACTGTATTTATACAGGATATACGAGAATTACGTATCCATGGTCCAATTTTAATGCCATAAAAAGAGAAATAACATCTGAAAAAATTCTGAAGTGAGATAAGTGAGGTGTTTGGAAATTTCTCTTTCAAAGATACAGTACTTACAAGGAATTTTGGCCGCGCCATATCTCAAGCGGTTAGTTGCTGGCTTCCAATCTCGGCGAACCGGGTTCGATCCCGGGGCCTAGTCAAGTGGGATTTGTGGTGGACAAAGTGGCGTTTGAGCGCGTTTCCTCCGAGTACTTCGGTTTCCCTTGCCAATTTTCAATCACCCTCACCTATCATCTGGGGCTGGTATAATAGGTCAAAAATGACCAAAGTACAAGGGACTTAGACCCACCCCACTAGCAATAAAAATATAATGGAAATTTTGTATCTCAACTCGATGTTGGTAAAATATTTCCTCCAGCATCTGAAAGTTTGCAAGGATCTCGGCCTTAATCTCCTCTTCCATATCGACAGCTTATAATTTTTGGTAGCTTCCATAATGCTGATGGGACCATGAATTGAAAGGTTTATCTCATTCATACGGTTAAATANTTGAAAGTTTGCAAGGATCTCGGCCTCTACTCTCGTATTCCATATCGACAGCTTATAATTTTTGGTAGCTTCCATAATGCTAATGGGACCATGAATTGAAAGGTTTATCTCATTCATACGGTTAAATACATCTGTCAGGTAAAGCAACCCACAGATAAAACCCTTTCTTCCAAAGAGTTCCAACATTTGACGACTTCAAATGTTTGTTGGCTGAACGACTACTAGGCACAGAGTTGCCCGTCATTGGGACAGCCACGTCGTACGAGCGTCTGTAGACAGGACGAATGCTATACCGTAATTTTGAGGTAGTGATGAGCGCAAAAGATATTTCGAGATATCTGCAACAACTGTAAGACGACATGAAAACATCAGTGACTTCTACTGGTAACAAAGTCATCGGCACTGCTAATGGCACTGTGGTTTGTTGCTTACAGTCCTAATTGTAGGAAATGCTAAATTTCGGTTAGAGCTTAACGAAAACAAATATATAATTTTTCCCCATTCAAGTCCACGCGCCGTCTGAAATCTATTCACGGAGCCCCTTGGGGGTTCGTGGACACCAGGTTCGGAACCGCTGTTGCAAAGAGACTGAGGAAACTCAAGAGGAACGTTAGGATACCGGGTCTCCCAGCCGACTGAGCACCACCCGAAAACAAATCTCGAATTTGCCTGCAAATCAATCAGAACGGTACTGCTACTACTGATACTACTACCACTACTACTACTTCTACTGCTGCTACTACTTCCACTCCTACCTCTACTACTGTTGCTGCTACTACTACTTCTGTTATTATAATTATTATTAATATTGCTACTGCTACTACTGCTGCTTCTACTACTACTACTTCCACCACTACTGCTGCTTCTACTACTACTTGCACCACTACTGCTGCTTCTTCTATTCACTCCCCTTTTCCTTATCTGACAGTTGTTTCCCCTTCCATCGTGTTATTCTTAACATTCTCTTGTTCACAATTCCCTCCCTCCGCCCCTCCACTGGCACGGCCATTCCAGTTTTGCGTTCAGGGAACTTAAGGGTTTTATGTGGGGGGACATGTGTTTAAAATGCATATGGCGTTAAGGCATAATTCTATGGAATGAACATTCACGGCTATATGTTGCAGGCTCTAAGACCACTTATGCACTACATGAAAGACACGACGCTGCAGAGAAGGGAAAGGGCGAATGCATGGGCCAGGAGACGCCAAACAGGACAGAGCCCAGTTCCCGCAGAGCAGTCGCTCATGAACTTTCCTTTTTAGAGATGTTTCAATAGTTCTTCACTTTGTCTGTCGCTTTCGATTATGCGCTACATTGGCGCAGTTTCTGTTCAGTATATCCGTGAGCGCCATACGGAAAGACTGTTGTCGTCTTTAAAACAATTTTCGCGAATATTTCACCCAAATTCTGTGAACAAAGCTGTTAACATTTCGTCAAACAGTGGAGTTGGGTACAAGACGGAGAAACGGTTTCACCCGCATCAGAAAATAGCGCTTGAGCTCTCCCCTTGGGAACACAGCCACTCTCTTATTTACATGCACGGTTTCCCAGCTGTGAACTACGGTATTCGATTAATATTGTCGTTTCCTAGGCAACGCGACCAGAAAATTTACGTGAGTCTCGAATTTGGACGAATGTTTATTGGACGATCACTCTTTACACTCAAAAATAAAATTATTCGCATTTATAACGTCTTCGGACGTCTCCTCTTCCGTGCTATACCCTCTCGTACCGCTAATCTTGGTGAAGTGTCTTCTGCTCTGCTCACTGTGTGGGCAGAGAGAGAAAGAGAAAGAAGAAAGAAAGAAAGAAAGAAAGAAAGANGCGACCGAGGTTATAAAAAGGGGGTTGAATTCATTCGCCCAGTGAGTCTGGAATTAATCGCCGAAGAAGTCAGTCTGGAATTAGAAGCCGAAGAAGTCAGTCTGGAATTAGTNTAGGGAACACCATGTCGAAGGGTTTCGTTTCGCCAGCTGCTATGCAACGAATGTCTTGTTGCCGCGGGAATACATTTCGTTACAAATAACGGTGAAACCCACACTGTTAGACTTTCATCTNTGGGCCGCGGAGCTTTAAATTTAAGAAATTACAGTTTACGTGTATAATTTGGTAATTTTGACAGCAAGGGGTCGTAATTTTGATGAATTTAAATCGGGAGGGCTGCATGAGAAGCATGCAGTAGCAACTTGGAATTTGGGAACCACTCAGCATTTGCTTACAAGACAGAGGAAAACCAAGAAAACCTGTGTCCAGATGGTCGGTCGCAGGACCTTCCGGATACGCACTGACTTCTAGCCAGCGGTCCGGCAAGCAAAACAGACGGGCGATGCCCTAACGTTTCCCTAGCACGTGTGCTTAATGCTTTATTGATAAGGTTTACAGTGCGTACATGTCATCAATCACCAATCACAATACACTGGTTAATTTACAATTTCAATCTGCTTTGCTCTCGTCCTATACGAACTGTTATATTCTGCACTCGGACTGAATAGGGAACACCATGTCGAAGGGTTTCGTTTCGCCAGCTGCTATGCAACGAATGTCTTGTTGCCGCGGGAATACATTTCGTTACAAATAACGGTGAAACCCACACTGTTAGACTTTCATCTCTGAGGCAACTATTTTCTAGGCACTGCTGCCTAGGAATTGCTAGCCGTTGATCAGTGATGGACAAATCATCGTCCGGCCTTCCTGGCGGCACATCACAATATCAACACGATGAATCTGATGGAAGATTCCATTTGATAAAATATAAACTCTGTGGTTTGTAGCCCGCAAGCGTAATATACCGACCGAGCGACCGCAGCTTGTCGGCGAAGTTAGTGCCAACTTTAGCGGGTAGAGGGTGTCATGTGGCCAGAGCAACAGATCCCCACGGCCGTTAATCTCGGTTTTCTAGACCGGAACTGCTATTCCCTTGAAATGGCACCTCAATTATCGTCACGAGGCTGAGTGGACCACGTTCCAGACCCCCTATATCTCAGAAAATCTGGTGCCGCCTGGAATCGAACCCTGACCACTACACCACGGAGGCGATAAAATATAATATCCTTGAAATAGATTAAAAACACGAGTATATTACTCTATTCCCTTTTATTTCGATAGTATTAACAATATTGTCACATGTTTGGAATTCCGAAGGGTTACTTCCATGGAAACGTTAGAACAGACCGCTGAATAGGAAGTAACAGAACCGGTGCTATAATTCTAACAGTGAGCCGTTGCGTAGAGATGAGTCTCCACGGTTATAACAAAGGCTCATTGTATAGCAACTGCCGAGGTATANTAGTCGCCGAAGAAGTCAGTCTGGAATTAGAAGCCGAAGAAGTCAGTCTGGAATTAGACGCCGAAGAAGTCAGTCTGGAATTAGTCGCCGAAGAAGTCAGTCTGAAATTAACCGCCGAAGGAGAGTCCGGAATTAGTTGCCGAAGAAGTAAGTCTGGAATTAGCCTCCGTGGAACACAAGTCTTGGAACAGCTGCCGCTGAAGAAAGTTGGAACCTAGACGCCAAGGGATTGTGTAACCAGTACTTGTAAAGCTGCAAGTCATAATAGTTGTAAAGTGTGCAAGTGAATTGCACTAAAGATTCCCTATATTTAATACGGCGTAAAGCTATTTGTAGCGTGATATATCCAAACACGCTACAATATAAAAAATCTTTTAAATATTTTTTTTTAGATTTAAGTAGGATTAACGAATATACGTATATATTATACAGCCGAATACACACATAATCCTGCTACGTAGGCCTTATCAGTTTTACATGCTGACCAGTCTGTGAGAACACCCGTACGTCCTGTTTCATGTACAGTAAGTCACAGCTTTTATTATAACGATATGGCAGAAAATTAAATTCCATCAACACTGGCCAGTACCCACCCAGCACACTAAAATTTACTCTGGCGTGACTCCTGAAAGCCGTAATACTGAAGCCAAATTAGACTTTCATTGCTAGGCAACGGCTCGGTAAATACGTTCCCTCGGCAATGAATATGCAAGCAATAATAAAGGGACGGTTAGGGAATGGTGTTTTGTGTTGGGTCCGCCCTGAGTTTATATAAAGAGGATCCCAGGTCACGCTGCTTGTGGGTCTCAAGTGTCTTTGACACCAAACGGACTGATTGGAGATTAACCACCAGTCATATTGTGACTTGGACTTGAGAGAGTCTCTTCAGATAGCAGTTAGATAATCGAGAGAGTTGAAAGTTGACAATCAAGAGTTCAGAATCGGCAGTTGAAGACAGTCGAGAAGAGACGGCAACCAGAGATTTGGTAGTTGCAGCAGAGAATTGGACTGAGAGTTCCGGGGTCGACTGCTGAAATGACTGAGGAATCGGCAGAGTTCAGATGACTTGGAAGTCCGGCGGTGTGAAGAAGACTTTGTGTTTACTGTAGTTACAGTAAGACTGTTATAAATCCGTTGTTAGAATACGTCTATAGAAGACTGAGACGACTTAGCGTGTCCTAGTGATTTCTAAGGTGTGGAAATTAGCAATAGCACTATAATTATTTGTGGTTGAATTGTGTATTAAATTTGGAAATAAATCCATTCATCTAATCCATACTATATCTATACTCACACACCCTTAAATACCTGACAGTATTTTAACTTGTCTCAGTTTGGTCCGTTACACTATTAATTACAGAGTAGATAATGAAAAGTTCAGTCCAGTGTGACATTACGAGTTTACAACACTTCAATCCTCNCACGCAATATTGCTTTCACTTTTCGATACAGTAGACTCCCAATATATTTAAAATTGTATTAAAATTTCCATGTAAAAATTAGTTATTATATTAAATTATTATATAATATATATTATACATTATATTATATTAGACAATTTAAAATACATTTTGGAGGCTACTGTATGGAAAAGTGAACACCATATTGCGTGCAGTGGAAAATCTCAGTCAGAATAACCAGGAAATACACTAAAATAAACTCATCATAAGTAAATCTACACTTCANACTGTATTTCCTGGTTATTCTGACTGGGGTTTTCCACTGCACGCAATATGTTGTTCACTTTTCCACACTGTAGCCTCCAAATATATTTAAAATTGTATTAAAATTTCCATGTAAAAATTAGTTATTATATTATATTATTATATAATATATATTATACATTATATTATATTAGACAATTTAAAATACATTTTGGAGGCTACTGTATGGAAAAGTGAACACCATATTGCGTGCAGTGGAAAATCTCAGTCAGAATAACCAGGAAATACACTAAAATAAACTCATCATAAGTAAATCTACACTTCAAGAAGGGCCATTGTGAGTGCCTAAGACAAACATCTAAACCAACCGTGATAACAAATTTATATAGAGAGCATTAGTCATATCTAAAGTGCATATTGTTAAAGTATCTTATGTGACAGTATTTCCTTATCGTAGTGGTGCGCCTCTGAAGATGATTTTTTTGAATCGAAACATGTAAGGTGGATGAGGATTGAAGTGTTGTAAACTCGTATGTCACACTGGACTAAACGTTTCATTATCTACCCTGACAGTATCTATATTAAGGAAACTGTTTAGAGGATCAGTAACGACAACAAACCGACAGAGTGGTACGACTTCCCGTTTATGGATTTATTTTTCTGCTTTTTGTGCAAACAAGTAATGAAAACTCCATTAGAGTCCTAAACATGTTCTCGGAGACTGAAGGAGGAAAGAGATGGATATTTCAGGGCAATATATCCCACTAATTTTGTGGATTTTGTGTTGTAAATTTGGACAAATACAAATTTCATTTTCATTTATTATTTTTTTAAATATTCAGTCCGACATAGGTAAAGTTGTCTCGGTGTTTAATTAAACACCACGCTATAAAGATGTATAGGGTGATGGACAGCTTCAAGCCCCGGCTACTTTTCTCGAGGGGAAAAAGTGCCCCGAATCGAACACACGGTAGGCTGAGTGGGCCCTACAACCGGCCGGGACACTGTGGAATAAAGAAAAATATCTTGCCTCTGACGGGAATACTTGGTCATCCACCCTAGAGTCTAGTCGCCATGCTGACTGAGCTATCCCGGTTATGAGAGCTATGAAAATCACGAAAACTTAACCGCAATGTGGCCAACTGGTAACCTGTTTTATATTCGCAATATCTGCAAAACTTTGTATAAATAGTGCGAGGAATTTCGAACCAGTCTGGACCGGTACCGTTTCACCAACCTGCGCGTTTTTAGGGCAATATTTTAATGACTTATTGACATGAAATTACGTCGCGTTTCAAATTTTGTGACCACTGCTGTACACAAACCACTCCCACTTGCATCGCATGGCAGTGCGTGTCACCGAACAGTTTTCCCAATATATTTAATGTAGCCTGTCATCAGGTAATGCCAGATAATTCTGCAGTCCGGCTCCTAATTCAAGTTAGTGCTCACGACCCTACGGGGAGTCCAACTTAATTTACAGACTCCCGAAAAGTACTAGTGCGATAATCACATACAGAACAGAAGCCATTTGCTGCGAACAGAGGTGGAGTGATAGAACCACTGACCCTGTGNTGCGCGTTTTTAGGACAATATTTTAGTGACTTATTGACCTGAAATTACGTCGCGTTTCAAATTTTGTGACCACTGCTGTACACAAACCACTCCCACTTGCATCGAATGGCAGTGCGTGTCACCGAACAGTTTCCCCAATACATTTAATGTAGCCTGTCATCAGGTAATGTCAGATAATTCTGCAGTTCGCCTCCTAATTCAAGTTAGTGCTCACGACCCTACGGGAAGTCCAACTTAATTTACAGACTCCCGAAAAGTACTAGTGCGATAATCACATACAGAACAGAAGCCATTTTCTGCGAACAGAAGTGGAGTGATAGAACCACTGACCCTGTGTCAAGAGTGAATGAAAACAGACGATTATATCGGCAGTTCGCAGGCACACGATATCTGAAAGAGCCTGAGTTCGTTACACAGCAATGCACATGTAAACGTACAACAGTTTCAGATTGTTACATGTACACATATTGCTAGGCAACGGTTTGGTATACAAGTTACCGCAAAGACAGATTCTTGGTAAACAGACCGTTGCTAGGTCACGCAACAATTGTGACAACAGAAGAAGCGTTTTCAATGTGGTCTGCTTCATGCCCATTGCTAGACAAGAGAACTGTATACACGTTTACAATAATAGGCGTTAGGCATGTCCGTGTCGAAGGTTCATGGAAGACAACAAAGGGCGTTTGCGGTGGTCAAGCTTACGACCGTTCAAGTGGCTAAGCTGCCGTTGTAGCATAAGATACGTAAGATNCGCACACGATATCTGAAAGAGGCTGAGTTCGTTACACAGCAATGCACATGTAAACGTACAAAGTTTCGGATTGTTACATGTACACATATTGCTAGGCAACGGTTTGGTATACAAGTTACCGCAAAGACAGATTCTTGGTAAACAGACCGTTGCTAGGTCACGCAACAATTGTGACAACAGAAGAAGCGTTTTCAATGTGGTCTGCTTCATGCCCATTGCTAGACAAGAGAACTGTATACACGTTTACAATAATAGGCGTTAGGCATGTCCGTGTCGAAGGTTCATGGAAGACAACAAAGGGCGGTGGTCAAGCTTACGGCCGTTCAAGTGGCTAAGCTGCCGTTGTAGCATAAGATACGTAAGATAGGCATGATCTGCTCTGTAAATCTTGTACTGACAGAGAGCAAGAAGAATTAACAATAACATGCTATATGTGCGAAATTTGCTCTTGACGAAAGGCCAAGCGTATTCGTAAGAGACAAACCTATCTTGTCGTCAGACAGGATGTTACGTAAGGACACCTAGTGATCTGATCTGGCTCTTAAGAGGCCCGATGCCAAGACGAACTGATTGGCAATAAACTGCCACTCGTAAAGTACCTCTGACTTCGACTTTTATTTGCGAGTGGTCGAAGCTGAGAAGCCGTGAGTCAAGGACACGAGTCCGTCACTGGAAAGAGTTTTTGAGTTCCGAGGTTCCAGGGCGATTGAACAAAAAAATGGTAAGAAGACTTCATAGTGTTTTGAACTGCTAGTTTCTGTGTTGGGATCCGTTGTCAGGAGACGACTAGTGAAGACGGAGAATCCTAGTGCGTGTGCAAGAGTGAAGTGAAAGTGTGTAGAATAGCGATAACGCTATAATTACGTGTAATTACTGGTGGTGTGTATCAGGAGTAAATAAACTCGTTCATCTAATAAAGAGCCCACGTTATTAGTCACCAATACGGGTGACAAGATTTAATTAATTAATTAATTAATGTGACAGGTAAGTCGAAACAGATCTTTATAGTATTAATATATTCGTACAGAACCGATTGTCTAGAGAAAATATGGGAGCCTCGACGTCTCACAAACCTATGGGCTTTCGCGGCCTCTTACAGAGATAGCTGTCTTATGTACAACCGTCAACACAACAAATTCGTAATAAATAAACCAATATTACTGTATTAATATTTGATTATTATGTACATTTGATACATGTTTCGATCAANTTCGTTCATCTAATAAAGAGCCCACGTTATTAGTCACCAATACAGGTGATAAGATTTAATTAATCAATTAATGTGACAGGTAAGTCGAAACAGATCTTTATAGTATTAATATATTCGTACAGAACCGATTGTCTAGAGAAAATATGGGAGCCTCGACGTCTCACAAACCTATGGGCTTTCGCGGCCTCTTACAGAGATAGCTGTCTTATGTACAACCGTCAACACAACAAATTCGTAATAAATAAACCAATATTACTGTATTAATATTTGATTATTATGTACATTTGATACATGTTTCGATCAAGCTGGATAATCATCAGGCAATTTTCATGAAGTGTACTATTTGTATTGAATTGTAGTACTAATGTGGATCCATGCTGTAACGGATTTCGTCGAAGCATTGCTAGGCAACAGCTCGGTAAACACGTAACCCACGTACCTGGCAACAATAGAAGAAGCTATGTTTCCTATGTGGTCTACCTCATGCAATAGACGAAGCTTTGTTTTCTGCTTGGTCCGTGCCTCGTCGATATAACAGGAGTGTGTTTGCACCTCAAATGAAATTAGTTGATTACAGATTAGTACGAAGTGTCAAGACTAGATAATTCAGCTCAGTTGTCGGTATGCGATAGCCACGCGAGGTTCGTAGTAGAAGAAGAATTAGAAGTCGGCCTGTGAAGACTTCACATGTGATTTGAAGTCTTTATGTGTGCTGTAGTGCAGTGATATCTGAAGTGTGATGATCAGAGTTCTTGTATTAAAATCCGTTGCCAGGAAGCGGTTAATGAAATAAGGTAAAGGAGTAGCCACTGTTCATAGCTTTTACGAAGACTAGTGAGAACAGACCGAGAACATTTGGTGTGGAGTGCCTTATAGTGTGAAAATCAGTAACAGTTATACAGTTATTTGTACTTAGATCTGCAGGAGGTTAATAAACAGAATTACCAATGCGAACTCCGTCTTTAGTCATTAATACACGTGAAAACAGATATTTCATTATGATTCATGTGAGCCGTGTCCCTTGACCCTGTGGGTAAAGAACCCAGTTCTTCTACCCACTTAGACCCGTGAACCCCTGCTCAATATGGGTAAGGGACAGGCTCATAAGAAACGACTTGCTTGTAACGTGATGCACTGTGCCTCCCTAAGGTCGAGTAAGGGATCTCGGGGGCGGAAAACCACTGTCGGCACAATGGGCCAGGCTGGACGGATCCGCTAGTCAGAAACTGGTATGGGACGTACAGCACAGATATACATAAACACCACTGGCGTTCTTAAACATATACATAAATATATATTAATAACATATGTATACAGATGGGCCCGCCTGAAGGGCAGTAACCGGTCAGAACATGTGATAAATGAGTGATACAGAACTACGCTGTGCCTAGCCGCACAGAACTCAAGTCAGGCACGCCTCATGGCGTCTCTCTACTTCTCCAGTACAAGCATGTACTTAGGCAAGCCTTGAGGGCACAAGGAAATATAAACAGCTTACATACACGCCTGAGGGGCGATCTGCTGTTTAGTACAACCTTGGACAAAACCAAATTATCCTACGCCACACGGCTTTCATAATCGAAAGAAAATAATTACTTCAGTAAGTCACTTACTTGTATAGCTGAATTTACAAACTCAAAGATTTACCTCACGACTTTATCCACCCTTGATCATGTCGTGAGGGCACTCTTCCCCCTTCAACCACTGCTGCGGGCCGAAACCGAATTTCCAACAAAATCAATTCAACTTTACGAAACCAAATTTAGACGCAGCGATGTTTCCTTTCTGAGGTCAACGGGAAGAGAGAAAGATACATTCACTTGTACTACCGAGGAAACCTCTGTCTAAGTCCAGGAGGGGGGGATACAAGGTCAGCTGACCTGACGTCAGCCAAGGACATTAGCCGGAAACAAGGGAAACGCTCGCATCCTGGCGCTTGGGGTGGGGGACTCCAAGGAACTTAACGAAGAAGAACCGTTGCACGGTTCACATGTTTTATTACATTTGAATATTAGTCTTAAAATGTAAAATATTAAAACTCAGTTAAAAGTTAAAATTAAATAGAAATTTTTTATTTGAGGGCAAAGTATAAATCTATGATGTTGTGTCGTAGAGTACACGTGTTTCCTGGGAGTCTGCGTTCTTTTTAATTATTTTGTGAACCTGAAAATAGATTATAGATGTTGTAACATTGTTCAGATTTGAGTGACCTATAGTCATACAGTGTGGTATAAATGTTTACTTATAAGTTGTGTATGTTCAATTTTCCGCTTGTTGTGCCGTGAGTGAAGGCGGTAAATGTCTTTTGTAATGACAGTAGATACTTTAGTGTATTACTTGTTATTTCCTGTAATTTTGTTTTGCTTACGTGACGCTGTGTTGCGTTCTGGACACGGTACCACGTCTTCTTGCACATTAGACAGCGCTTGTTCCACTTTTGTGGATCTGTTTGCACTAGTATCTTCGTGGGTATTTTTCACGTGTCACGTGATGTTCAAGGGAGGGGTTATACTTTGATAGGGGCTGTGTTGGGGGTATATTTTGGAAACCAAGAGATGTATCAGTGAAACAAGAAATGAAGGCATATCTTTAAAATAGCACTGTATTTGGACTCAGACATTCCACCGTGACCCTGCGAGTCGTAGGAGGCAACGAAAAGGGAAGTCTCAAATCTGAGACAGTAATGTTTTGAAATGTTTTATTTTGGTCCGTTACACTATAGATCACAAAGTTAATAGATGTTCAAAATAGTAGATGCTTGTCAAGCTAGATTGGTAAATCAATATACTAATACAAAAAGGAAACTACTGAGAATTAACGCTCACATATGGTTCAATCGAACGTGTAAAAGCAAAAACATCACTCCGAATTACGCTAAGCTAAAATTAAAAGGCTCAACACAAGCTGTAAAGCTAACCCCAAAACAACTATCAAAACTAAGAATAAATAACGAACTAAAATTCCTATATGTCAAAAAACAACAAATTAGTAATAAATTATATGAAATCCACTTAAAAAATGCTCAGTTTTGGCACTCTAACTGGCAACTACTAGAAAACAACATAAACGAAACGCTAAATGAAGAGACCAAAGAACACTATGCCAAACTTAAAAGAAAAATAAACAAACAAATCCTTAATGATACACAACCACATAAAAAACAAACTTTCTACCCACGCACACATAACTTGACAAATATACAATTCACCAAAAATGAGGAAGACATATTAAACAAAGGTATTAAATACAATATAGAAATACCACCTAAAATGTGCGTAAAACAAATTGTTTATGAAACAGAAAATGCAATACGACAAATAAAAGACAGTAAACAACAAGAAGCAATCAGATACCTAGCAACAACCAACCTAAAACAAATCTTA
>NW_019737104.1:34349-45188 GCF_002891405.2 Cryptotermes secundus
ACCTTAATCAAGCTTATTGGATCATTTATTTCACAACGAAAATTCAGTGTTTCGGTGGAAGGCGAAATGTCTACGCCAAGGAAAATGCAAGCAGGGGTACCACAAGGTTCGGTTCTCTCCCCTACTCGTTTCAATATGTGCATAAATTATGCCCCCACAAACACATGGCGTTCATCTAGCCCACTTTGCAGACAATACCTGTCAGTACGAGATGGATCGCAAGGAGGGTTTTGTTGTTAGAAAACTCCAGCGCGGTCTCAGCTCAATGGAGACCTGGTGTGAACGCTGGAATATCAAAATTAATGAAGATAAGACTCAGGGTATCCACTTCTCCCACAGTCATCGTCCGCCTGTGTCTCATCTTACATTGAATGGAAGATATATTCAATTTATACGGTAAGGAGTGTAAAATATCTCGGTGTAATCTTGGATAGGACGGTTACATGGAAATTGCACATAGAAATGATCGAAGTCAGGCCATTCAGAACGTTTACTAGATTGTATTCCCTATTCGAAAGTGAGCGATTAAACGCTAACATTAAGCTGACCCTCAACTAAGCTCTCATTAGACTCGTAATGACTTATGCTAGTCCCGCCTAGGGATTCGCGGCAGACATCCATCTAGTGAAATTGTAGCGCCTGCAAAACAAGGTTCTCCGCACCATTGACAATTTTCCGAGGCGCACACCTGTTCGCAATTTGCACATGGCTTTCAAAATTCCGTACGTATATGATTATACAGGGTATACACAAAAGAATTATGCGCTTTCAAAAGTTAATAAAAATTTTATTTCTCAACTTACACGGGCACAACGTACGCTGTCAGCGGCGGCAAATGTCCAAGTTTCTCATGCGCTAATTAGAAACCTCCAATGTGTACACCCTGGATCACACGACACACATCCACACGGTAATCAAACTCTGCTGCAAATGGAGAAAACAACCTTCTCCCTTGGCCACCCCGTTCGCCAGATCTTACACTGTGCTATTTCTTTGGAGGTTCGTTAAAGACAGCGTTTATGTAGCACCATTGCCCACGTTCATCCATGAACTTCGTGATCGGATAACGCATGGACTGCAGACCATTACAGCGGACATGCTGCACCGGGTCTAGGATGAGTTTGATTACCGTGTAGATGTGTGTCGTGTGACCCAGGGTGCACACACTGAACGTTTGTAAGTAGCGCATGAGAAACTTGGACAGTTGCCTCAACTGAGAGAGTACGTTGTGCCCGTGTATGTTGAGAAATAAATGTCTTATTAACTTTTGAAACCTCACAATTCTTTTGTGTATACCCCGTACAAAAATTTTGCAAGCAACAAGGAGAAGTCATACAAAATCATGATAACGAAAATGTTAGCAATATTGGACAAGGAGAAGTCAGGCCTATAATGTATAAGAGGTTTAAACTTGGCGGCGGACAAGCATATGACCGTTCAAGTGACTAGACCGCCGTTGTAGCCGAAGCTACTAGAAATAGGACATAATCTGCTGTACTGAGCCTGGACTGGCAGAGGCCCTGTATAATACATTTAATACGTAGTATCGAGTTTAAAATGTAAATATCCATTAGATTGTGACAAATGACTTACTACTGCATTCAATGACTCAAAGACAAGACAGATCCGCACTCTTGTTAGAGAGGCGCCCCACAATAACAGGACAGTTGTAACCGCCCCGTCGGATTTACCCATTTCCCCATCTTGACTATAAGCTAGTGGAATCACTTGATATTAAATGAACTGAAAGGGAAATCAAAGTAGATAGAAGGAACAAAGAACAGGTTGCGTTTGCTAAGCTCAGCAATGCGCGGACAAAGGGACACATGTGTTCCAACATCCCTGCATCCGGGATTTTTTCTAGAGAAGAGAAACAAAGATTGTAAGAAACCCCCCCCCCCAGTAAGTCCTTTATGAATGTCAGAAGTGGAAGTTAGTTGGAGAACTCTGGAAAATTTAGCGGGCTGACAGTTATAGCCACCTATAACTTAAGGAGCAGGACGGCCGGAGAGTCGTTACCATACACAATCTGTTACTCTACTGTCAACTGTGCCGTTTTGTCTTTGGGGGCTAACATCCCTTGAAGTTAAGAAGTCATTGGCAGAAACCAAATTCACGAAACTATTCAAATTTGGCCAACCAGGGCAATTTAAAGGAGAGGAGATAGGGTGGAGCGACTTCTAGCTCATTACAAGTGTCAGTCAGAAAAGGCAGTCGTTAACTAACCACTGAAATTACCGGACGCCAAAGCTGCGACGCCCCAGCAGAAAGCCTAAGTTTCTTATAAGTCCAAGACTGTATATCTGGCACTAGGACAGTGAATATCTCTCTTCGTGCACAGTAAACACCAACCACCTATGCAGCCGGTAGGCCGCAAACTGTCTGTGAAACACGAAGCGAAGGCAGTGAACATCTCTCTTCGTGCACAGTAAACACCAACCAGCTATATAACCGGTAGGCCGCGAAGTGTCTGTGAAACACGAAGCGAGGGCAGTGAACATCTCTCTTCGTGCACAGTAAACACCAATCTGCTATATAACCGGTAGGCCGCGAAGTGTCTGTGAAACACGAAGCGAGGGCAGTGAACATCTCTCTTCGTGCACAGTAAACACCAACCAGCTATATAACCAGTAGGCCGCAAAGTGTCTGTGAAACACGAAGCGAGGGCAGTGAACATCTCTCTTCGTGCACAGTAAACACCAATCAGCTATATAACCGGTAGGCCGCAAACTGTCTGTGAAACACGAAGCGAGGGCAGTGAATATCTTTCTTCGTGCACAGTAAACACCAATCAGCTATGTAGCCGGTAGGCCGCAAAGTGTCTGTGAAACACGAAGCGAAGGCAGTGAACATCTCTCTTCGTGCACAGTAAACACCAACCGGCTATATAGCAAGTAGGCCGCAAAGTGTCTGTGAAACACGAAGCGGGGGCAGTTACACTCCACGCAATTCTGACCAGTGTAAAAGTTTTGTTGTAGCTAGGCACTAGGCCGAGTGCCTAATCACTGTCTGTGAAAGTCTGCAACATTGACCAAAAGCTAAGTAAAGTATGTGCTAAGTGATCAACCAATAAAGTGTTCAGGTACTGTGCATTTGTGTTTGCCAAGTCGCTTCTCCTTCCTCATTCGAGCCCGATCCGCATTCGCTCTGAGGAGGACTCAGCTCTACCGATCTAATCGGATCCAACCCTAAGCTCCCTCAGCCTCCCTTCAACAGCTTCCACCCTAATTACTGAACAGCTCCAGCGGTTTGCTGGAGCCCAATCACCACCAGGGATTCCAATCAAGCATCCCAAACCCGAAAACCCCAAGGAAGAAGCGGTCAGCCTGGTCAGGCCGGACATAGCGTAGACAAAGTCAACTTCAGCGGCAGTAGCCAGGTATGGCAGCGTGAGAGTGGCCTGGTAAACTCCTCTTGTCCTGGTACTACCTACCGGAATCCTTTCCACCCCGTACCCCCAAAGGAAAGCAAAGGGAAGGACTGCGAGAGAGAAGTGGCTCACCAACACGTGGATGGAAAACGGTTACACAGTGACGGTCAAACAGTAATAAATATCTGGTCATGAGCCATAGATGGGGCTCGACACCAAGACTTATTGGCTGACTGACCGTCAGTGGCAATGTGACTTTGGCTTTGACAGAAGACAGAATACAACAGAACGCGGAAGAAGAAGTGACTCTGCAGTGAATCGAGAAGTATCGCGGTGAATCGAGATGTATCGCAGTGAATCGTAGAGAGAGATTCGTTAACCAGAAGGAGGTGATTGGGTGAGCTGTTATAACCGAGTGTAATTGTAATAGTGACGTCAAATAAATCCAGTCATCAAATCTAGAACCCACAATTATTAGTCACGTATACCCCCCTACACGTGAGAATATGTTCAAATATTATGGTACTGTCTGAAACACTGATATGAAGCAAAATTCCAGAAACACAGAGTCAATTACATCATTCTATACAATAGGTATCACGTTTAAATTACATGTATTTGCATTCTGATTTCTTCACCAAAGGAAAACGAATATCAGATTGACAGGTTCAAGTATGTAGCCCATGTNTCTATACAATAGGCATCACGTTTAAATTACATGTATTTGCATTCTGATTTCTTCACCAAGGGATATCGAATATCAGATTGACAGGTTCAAGCATGTAGCCCATGTACAGAGATACAAGAAAAGGAACAAACTCCTACAGTTCAGAGCAGAAAATTGTGACGATTAGAAGTCTTAAATATTGCTACGGTATATTTATTTAGAAGGTAGTTCAAAACGGAATATAGTCCTTCGGACAGAAAATTTTAAATGGGCAACGGTAAGATAACATTGAATAAAATGAAAAGATGTTTACAATAATAATAAATGCCAGAACTAGTTTAATATTTTGAATTAATAAAATATTATGACAAATATTTGAATATTAAAGGAGGACACATGTTTCGAGTTGAAGTCAACAGCTGCACGAGAATCCACATATAGTGGACGTCCAGTAGATCAGATGGGACAGAGCTGGCACCGAACAAAGAGGCGATTTCGTATGATTCTATGGAAAGGGGACTGAAAATCATGAATTAGGTACAGGTTTTTTGTACACAAGAGAATCATATCAGCAGTTAAGAGGGTACAATTATTAGTGAAGGGATGTTGCAGGCAATAGTAGGAGGTCGCTGGTGTCACATCATTGTACTGAAAGTTTAGACAATGCAGTGGCTAAAAGTATTGATTAACTTGCACTTTGCAAGATATCCTTTTGTGAGAAATTTAGAATATTTATTTGTCAGCCCTTTTAATTAGATTTCACAGTGAATCGATACAGAACAAACTGGTATTCACCCCAAAAGTTTATTTCATATCCGAATATGAAGAATCGTTGAGTAGTTTTCTAGATGAAACACTCGCAAGAAGAGGGGACATGGTTCTGCCTGTGATTTCTTGGACTCTGACACTGCGTAGTGTGGCGGCTGTTCACAGCGGTTCACAGGACATCTTCTCTCAAGATGGAATATCTGTCACATCCCAGAGCACCACAGTATAAATCATCACATAAAATGTCACAAGAGACTTGTGTTGCATTCACTTCCAACGTTCACTCGTACGAATTATTTACAAAATAGCGTATAAAGTCCTGCAACTGTCAGTACACACAGTCGGAGTGCAGCTTGAAGCTTCCTCAGCGACGCGCGCAACGCAACAGCTTGGGTGGCGGGGGGGGGGGAGGGTACAAGCGGTAATATGCGTGAATTGTTTGAGAGGAACTGCTTTTATATTTTAAGCAATATTCGAGGTGCTCACTGCGGCTACTATGAAGAACAGGACAACTATCTACTCAGCTGTGATGCTATGTACTCTGACAAATTTTCACTGACGTTTCGGAGGAACGTACTGCTTTCATGTTCAGGGTAAAAATTACGCCCCAAGCAAGCAACAAACAGAGCGTCGCACTTGCTTTCTGCTGCATGCTGATTGTTTTGCTCATTTATTTCCTCAAGATGAAGGCAATGCATTCCTCCGAAACATCAATAATCTTACGGCAGGTCAGAATTCTCTATTCAAATTTCTTTCAGTTTCCGCGAGAAATTCACTGATTTAGAGTCTTTCAGAAAGACTGATCTGAGTTCCTGCTCAGAATGGAAGCTTGTAGTTCAGTAGTTTTTTGGTAGTCACAAGGAGGCTTACGTTTGCGGCTACATGCACTGTTAACTGAGGCAGTTCGGCGTAAATATTACACGCAACAAAACAGTCAGTTTCAAGGCACGAAGTAACCATCAGACATGCTGTGAGATCTGCAGTTAAACCTATTACACAGTATTTATTAACACACATGTGCTACAGAGCTATTAAATACCCATGACACGTTCTGGCACCTAGCGACCTGTTTCGGTGATTTCTTTGTTCATCCCTATTTTGGCTACCATGTTTTTCTTACTCCACAGAATTCTACTGTCTCCACTCCACATTTCCTCATATTGATCGCTCTTTCCCTCCTCTGGTTGCTGGGACAGCATATCTGGTTTTAATGCGTCATGTCCGCCATTGTTCCGTGTTGTCTGGCAAACAGATACAGTTTGATGCATACCGCGGTATCCGTGCGCTTACTGAAGTACAACAGATGTGTGATGTCAGGTCTCTTCGTTCTTGTAACCCGAGAGGATGATAAATAAGGCTAACTCAGCGAGTGTTCCTTGCAATGCACCAATGTCAATGTGTCCGTTCAGAGGTTAAAGAGATCTGCTATTGGATTGCTTGCTGCCTAATGTATGCTTGTTTCTTACTTGCTTATCATTCGACTCTGAAGACGGAGGCAATATGTTCCTCCGAAACGTCGACTGATTTTCACCCAACGACACTAGGTTAATCGCATCGTTATTCGCGTTAAACAAAACACATGTATTTGTATTAGCGCATTCCTTGACACCGCCATTTGCATGAAGAATATCATAACAAAATGGGTTCCACCTTCTGGGATATAACGCCGTGCAGACCGGTGAAAATCAATCGACATTTTGGAGAAACACAATACGGCCTTCTTGAGAGTAGTGTGGACGATGAACGGGTACTTTGGTTAATCCCTGTTAATCTCCATCTGTCTCTTATTGTCGTGGAGTCTACACCTCTGTTGGTATGACGTAATTTCGTTTGCGATTGTCTCAACCGCATCGTAGATTAATCAGATCCTCTACGTCACAAGGTACATTCTAGTGAGATGGAGACAGCTCCGTTTCAATCTGCAGACTTCGATCCAGTTCCAGAATTCTCTTCTCGTCTTCATAATCCTCACCAGACGTTCATAAATTGAACGCAAAAACTACAGGAGACATGAGGCCTGTTTGTAAACATGTCTCGTCCCTGATAGCCGAACTGAATTCGATAACACGTTACATGACCTTACAAAACGTTGCAAGACGAGTTCGGATTCCATAAAGACGAACGCAATGGAAACACAAAACCATTTCCAAAAATACATCGGGTTTCATCACCATCTCAGTAGAGGCAAAGAGACTTCACCTCAACAAGAAACCTGTAAACAGTGCGATAAACAAAACTGCAATATGCAGAAGCATACAAATATAGAACAACCAATGAGAACACGACAAGTGAGTCCGCCACAGAACGTGTAAAAGCACAGAGCACCAAAAAGAAAATAACAGGAGAGCAAGAGACCATCGCTACTAACAGCGCATACTCGCATAATATTCAACATGATATTCAAGGATCAAAAATTTGAAATATCCCATTTTCACCCGAAACAACACACACGTGGCCATTAGCACCAACAGTGCACACTCCCATAACACCAACGTCCCTCATAAAGGACAACGTTTGAAAACACAACATATATATACTTCTCCATACTGACCCCCCTCCCCCTATATATAATAGGATATTTTTTATAAAAATAACAACAATTTTAGAATACGATATTAATTTAGATAAGTATTTCAATATATTTAAGCACTGTAATCTTATAAATTCTCGTATAGAGCAAGACTGTTTAGCAATGGATTCATTGTGACACGCAGTCCATTAACGAATATAAGCATAATTGTTGTTCACAAACGTCCAATGATGGTCGTAAATGCCCGAAACACGTAGAAAGAAATAACACCTTAATAAGCCAACTGGTTTAGTCGATAGCCTACCTTCATAAGTGAGCGAACGAAACTGGAAGGACCATGCTGACCGTCTAGGTACAAGGAACGCATCTGCAGACTGTGTATGATCCTGTTTGGATTCATGCGTCCCAGTATCTTTGAACGCTAAATTGCCTATTTGACATTAATAACATTTTAAACCCACTCTGAGTTAGCAGGGAAATTATTTTTGGAATCGAAACCAAATGGTCTATAGCCGAGCGGGGAAATTCACCAGTTTGTACATATTTACGCTGACACTACTAAATCAATTGAACTTCAGAGGGTAAACGGAACGGGCATGTTTGCTTTCCACATGGGTGGAAATGATGGACGCATAAAAACATGCAATGCAGAATCTGGCATAACCAATTCGATTTCCTACAGATCGCACAGTCCTACAACTGGACACGGGGAGCCACTCGGTAGCTTCATTAGAACATAAACTTGTTTGGAGTTACATGTGCTCGTGTTGGCCATGAACTCAGTTGTAATTTGTTGAGAACACGCTGTACAGTTTCTCTGCAGCGTCCATACAGGTACTGTGCGCATATAGGGCAGGTGCCGTGGAGATTTTATACACACACACACACACTGTACAATGCTAGGGCATGGGCGCAGCCTTGAGCAGTCCCTACCGCTATTTCTCTGCGAGTAGGACTCTGCCTTCTAACAAGACTGTTAGTGAGCAGAGAAGCGATCAGCGTCTTGAGACTTGTCGAAAATTCTAATTATGATAATTTACGTAAAAGGGCAGAGTACCAAGTTATGTCTAAGGCTTTCTCCATATCCAAGAATACCAAGCCGTTAACATACTCTCCGTGTTTGTCAGGCAATGCGACAAGAAATTGTCTGGTATTTGAACGAATACCTTTATTGGACAGGCACTTTTACACTCACATTTACACAGTTATTCTCCACATATAGCGTAATTTAGACGTTACTTCTTCAATATTACTATTCTTCTGCTCTCGTCGGATAAGAACTCTTCTGCTCTCGTCGGATAAGAACTCTTCTGCTCTAGTCGGATAAGAACTCTTCTGCTCTAGTCGGATAGGAACGCTGCTGTTCTAGTTGGATAGGAATTATCTCCTGCTAAAGTCGAATACAAACTGAACTAGTCTCTGTCCGAGGTTGGACTGTTATATATTGCACTCGGACTGAAAAGGGAACACATTTTTGAAGGGTTAATTTCGCCCGCTGCTATGCAAACTCTGCTTCAGACAATTCGTTGCTTCGGGAATATGTGTCTGCCTAAAAATACGTTTGTAACGGTGGAAACCCCACTGTTTGACTTTCATTTCCGGGGCAACGATTGCTTAGGAATTGTTAGCCGTTGTATAGCCACGGATGCGTTCTGATTCCAAATGTTCCGGCCCTAGGCGGCACGCTACAATATTATTCTGGACGTTTAGAGTGACTTGGTCAATCATCCTCCTGTACAGAAGTGCCGTGCACGATAGCCAGACACACTTGCATTTGTCAATTTTCGTTTTTCCACGTGTCTTCATACACTTCTTGGAACAAGTTTCTCAAAAAGTTTGCCCGTACTGGACAAGATGCTAATGTGACGTAAATTTTGGTTCCTTGCAGGTTTCGGCAGAATTGTTAATTTTGTATGTTTCAAAGATCCAAGAAAGTGACACGGCAGAAAACAATGATGAAATAGAAGTGTTTAATGACCCAAAAGGTTTTCACGCGAGGTGCGTGAGAAATTTATTTGGAATCCCATCAAAACAAAAGACCTTTTCCAATTTCAATGATAATATTTCTTTGAGATGTCACTGGGCTGGAATTACACAAGAGTGCCTTAATCAAAGATGTTCATCAGAGCATGGACTTCAGCCTCTGCCTGTAGTTTATGGTCATAGTCACACAAGCTTTGCTGTGTGATCTGGTTTTCTAAGTAACATGTGATTATATAGGTCGCGCCATAGCTGAAGCGGTTAGTCGCTGGCTTCCCTCCGCGGCGGCCCGGGTTCTATCACGGGTCTGGTCAAGAGGGATTTGTGGTGGACAAAGTGGCGCTGGGGAGGATTTTCTCCGAGTACTTCGGTTTACCCTGCCCATCTTCATTCCACCAAATTCTCCATCATCATAATCACCCGGGGCAGGCTACAATAGGCCAATCAGTGGCCGCCTTTCCGAGTGGACCCAGTTGGACTCCACACCCCACTAAGCGAATTAAAAAAAGAACCTTGTGATTATGCTGGCCTTATCATTTGCATAAAATATTGGTTCTAAAGTACCAAGAATCTCAGACGGTTCCTTTGGTCAACCTCTTTAGTAAGTGATTCTGCAACAGGCCATACTGATTGAAGTGTGGCCTTTGTTTTTTATCTGTTTTCCACTGTTCAAGTGCTCTTTTCCGTGTTACTTTCCTGACCTTGTTTACTGCCGTTTTGCAAGCTGGATCCTGGTCATACAGCACTGGCGCGCTGCTTGATATCATCAAGTTGAACCAATAAGAAATGCCTCTTCCGGCTCACATGTTCTTCGGTGCCGTGCAAATTTTCTTCTGCTAGATTCGCTTCAACTGCTGATTTTATTTGTAGGGACGTTCAAGTACTTGGAAACAAGACACAATTATAGTCACTATAGGCGGAGTTGAGATTGGTAATCAGATTTTTCTCACACTTATGCACACAATTCGTAACTACAAGTAACTCTAGCGCTCCGCGGTTCATAACACGTACTGAACCTTCTCAGTGTTCTGTGTCTTCACCAGTTATCTGGTGACAGTTTTCAGTGGTGGGTGTTCCCCTAACTCCGGGTTTCCCAAACTGTCGCCATGCCTCAGATACCAGCTTCTAACAACAGCTCACAAAGATTGAATTGCAGCAGCCATTTAACTAACTCACTCACCAACCAACACCCTCCACTATACTGACTCCCAGACTGGCGGCTATCTCACACCAATCTCCTACTCTTTTCATTGCCTTCTGAAGACTTTCTTCTAATGGCAGTCGACCCTCGACATATAACCTCGGCACGGACAGCACAGGGAACACCGCTGCCAACAGCTCTTCTTTCGTGGCGTATCTGATGCGACCATTACCCAGACCTTTTTACAGAGCCATTACTTAGAAATGGCTATTGCATAGTGTTACGAGTACGACGCTCCGGCCGGAACTACGTTTGAAAAGCCTCTGTGATCTGGCAACACTGCCTTCGGAGACGCTTGGCAGTCCTGTATACGCGCCCCCCCC
>NW_019737104.1:45274-52997 GCF_002891405.2 Cryptotermes secundus
CCTACCCGGCCCATTAGGATCCTACGTAGGACTGCTGACCCCCCCCCCTGTAGTAAGCATTTCGTAAAAATAGCTGCTTATTTTACTGTCGTTGCGTAGCAACAAATCTTCATGCCACAATATATTATGACACTTCCATAATTATTAAAATACTGTAACGGATTTGCTCAAAGTGTTTCTGGGCAACGGCTCGGTAAACACGGTCAACGTGTAACAATGGAAGATGTGTCTCAGCGGACGACTATCATCCCGCTTTGCTAGGTAACGGCGCACCAATAAAGACGTCGGCTTGGAATCATGTGACTTGTTCTCTATGTTGTCTCCCTTATGCAACAATATAACTGTGTTTTCTATGCGTGGTCCGTGCGGAGGCTATATAACGATGTTCACAGAATAACACCAGAAATTCAGTTCAGTTCAGTTCTCGTTAGGAGTCAGTCGCGGGAAGTTCGTAGTTGAAGAAGAGTTAAAAGTCGACCCATGAAGACTTAGCGCGTCAATTGAAGCCTTTGTGTGTTATAATTACAGTAATCGTGAAATTGCAACAATTATTTTTAGTTGCAGCTAGTGAAGATCCAATAAACCCAGTTACCAACACAAACCAGCCTCTCAGTCACCCATAGACGTGACAATAGTAATAGTATTCAATGGGAATTTGTATATATTTCTATCTCGCAGCGTAATTGTTGTCATAATAGCTGCGACTGAAGTTCAGCTTCAGAAGTAAGAAGCGCCTCTTGTTCCGTTGTGCAGTACCAAACCCATGATTCATTCATGAGGCAACAGCGTAGAGAAGAACACCACTGACTGCCTGTCTTTGTTTGCTGTGAGGAAATACGTGTGTATAGATATGCAGCAGAATTTAATGAAGAACTAAGGTGCAGTTTTCAATTAAGAGTCCGCACAGGAATTCGGGAGCGCATTCTACGAAGCTGGACATCTCTTGATCGGCAGCTTAGAAGGATGTCTTCACTTGTGCAGAGAACACCAGCAAAACTGTTTCATTTGTAGTAAAAACGAAATAATTTACAATTACTATGGAGATCTTTTGATAGTGAGTGCAACGTCTATCTCCAGAGCAGAATTAAGCTGGAGGTGGGCTTTCGATTTCGGTAATATCTACACTTCAGTATACTACAGTACACAAATGAAACAAGCTGCAGATACTAGCATCTCCAGCCCTAAATTATATCAATTTTCGTGCGAAAGCTCTCTTTACAATATCTGACAATATATAATTTCAGATATGCCAATGAAAGCAATGATTAAGTACAGAATGTGGAGATCTGATGTTCTCTTGAGGCCTGAAGGTGAAGCGGACTTATTTCGCATCAGAAAATAATGCGTTGCAAATTGTGTACTTCTATGCGACTATTTCACTGTTTGTATTTAGTAAAGTATTAGAGATATCAATATCATAATTTGGAATTAACAATTAAAACTAATATACTGTGACGTATAGATCCACTGCTAGGCATCGGCGCGAAAAACACGTTCGCTCTGAGACGCATGCTTGGCAAAGAGCCCGTTGCTGGGTAATGCGAACGACAATATGTGACAAGAATAAAAGTGTGTTGCCTATGAGGTCCGCATCATGCCAGTATTGGGCAACGGGTCAATAGACACGCATTCTGAAACGTGGCACGTGTTTTCCGCAAGGTCCGACCCAAGTCAATATAAAGAGTAAGAGAATGAAAATTAAAGTCAGCTGCCGGGGAAAATTAGTAGTTGAAGAAGAATTAGAAGTCTTACTGTATGATCAGAAGATTTTGAGTGAAACTGTTTTCATTCCGTTACCAGGATACGACTAGTGAAGGCTGAGTTCTAGTGCGTGTGTAACGGTGAAATATAAATTGTGTAAATCAGCGATAGTGATGAATTGTTGTAATTACGAATTGAATTTATAAGGTGGTAATAAATGCAATCATCCAATCCAGACCCCCTTATTATTAGTCACGGAACACCGGACACGTGGCAACACTAGCACTAGATATGAGAAGAAATAAGGGGTTCTCAGATGTAACTCAAAAAACTCACTTTCCTCATCTATCGATTTCTTGTGCTGTTAATATTACAGTAGTGTTTTATGTCTGTATATCTGCTGATTCTGAATTAGAGTCGTGAAACTGGTCAGAAGCCGGTTGCACTCTAATAACAAATGCACCACGCCGTCAATCAAAGCTAAGTAAAGCGAGCAGCTCTGTGAAGTATATAACTAAACCTATATACTCGTAAATACCGCTCCTCAATTTCCAAGCACGTCACCGCTATTCAAGCTTTGATAAAGCTGTGAGTCTAAATGCAATTTTCCTCAAAAGCGAGAAAACAAAAAAATAAAATAAAATAAACCCGGAAGTAAGATTTTGTGAATGTGGATTGTGGAAGGGTTTCAATAGGACAGCATTTTCTTCGCACAATGATCAATAATGGTACTGAACTGTCGGAGACTGGGATAGTTATAGGTTGGATCTGAGTTTCTGGTAGCGATGGATGTGACGTCGTGTAGTCTGGTGGCAATCTGCTTAATTCTTGGGACAAATTTGTTTCCTCTAGTTTCAGAACAGAGAAGTTAACCCCCTCTGCCCTGAAGATTGGGGGCACGCTGTAGTGTAGTTGTTTGAGGCACTATGCTACAAGCCGGAAGGTCGCGGGTTCGAGTCCCGATGTGGTGATTTTTCAATTTACCTTATCTTTCCAGCCGCATTATGGTTCTGGGATCAGCCTCTAACAGAAATGAGTACCAAGGAATCTTCCTGGGGGGGGGGGNTAACAGAAATGAGTACCAAGGAAGCTTCCGGGGGGGGGGGTTAAAGGGATAGCTTTACCGTTTTTACACTGAAGATGGATTCTTTCTGTCATATTACTTAGTGACACACCACAGAAGTTAGCACAGATGTCTATACACTATCTGGCGTTCAGTAACAGACGTATTTGGACACGACTTACTTTATTACAATATATTTTTAGCAATTCAGTTTTCCATCAAATTTGCTTAATACGAAAGAACCAACGGATGAGCCGTAGTTATTGAGACGGGGACTCTCGGATACAAATCACCAGATCTATGAAGTTCAGCATGACTCATCTAAGCTGAAATATGTGCCTGGCATAGAGCACTCACAGAGGAGCTGTTAAATGAAACATAATTTTGGTCCAAATAGGAAGGGAAGAAACTACTTTGTAATTAGAGGGCATAAATAATACTGCGACGTGTAGACCAATTACTAGGCAACGACTCAGTAAACACATTCCCGCGGAACCCACCGCGCGCAACAATAGGACGTCTATTGCTAGGAAATGGATCAGTAAAAACACCTCCTTAACAATAGAGGTTGTCTTTCTGAGTGGTCCTTTCAAAGTAGTTCGAAGAAGAGTTCGGGAGCATAGAGCAGTGTACAATAGTAGTCGGAAGCGAACAGTCCAGTTTCGGGATCCCAGTCTGCCGGAATATGAGGAACTGAACTGCTTAGAGCCTTCCGAATTGCAGCTGCAGAATAATGGTAAGAAAGGAATTTTTTTTCTGTGGCGCTACAGCCCCAATTTTGGGCCTAGGCCCACCTCCATGAAACTCTCCGTTTCACTACGGAAGAAAGGAATTAGGCTGTGAAATAAAGACTCCGTATGTGATTAGAAGTGACAGTGAGACTTATAAATCCGTTGCCAAGATATGACCTGTGAAGACTGAGAAACCTAGCGCGTGTGAAACTGTGAAGTGTGTAGATCAGCAATAGCGCCATATTGCCTGTAGTTCCGAGTTGTGTGAATGCATAAGGTGCAATAAATTCAGATATTCACTCTTAACCCTGTCTATAGTGAATAATAAACTTGACAATATAACATTAAAATCGAACTTTAAGAAACAGTGTATCAGCATTTCTGTGCCACGGAAATGATACTGAGTCAAATGAACGTGACGTCACACCATGATATAACATACTGTCAAGTGATAACTTTCATTCAGAGTTCATGTCTGTTAAGATCATTGCATTTAAGAAACTTATTCTGTTCCCGTCTTCAGGTTAACAGGATGAGAAAGTGAACCTGCTATGTTGGGCCCTAAGGTTTGGCTACCGCAGAGTTTGAGATTTGGGTTTCTCTGTTGCCCTGTTCGCCCGAAGATGAAAGCAGAGTCAGTCCCAAATACACACACATGCTAACGGACCAATACTGTTGTGGCAGAATCCGAGAGTTCGACACCACTAGCACAAAAACCGAGCTCTGGACATGATGTTGAACCAAATCTTTCACTTTGTGTCCTCCTTAAACCCACTGAAACACAGTGATGTGGTAAGACATCAAAGAATCCTGCATTTATATGTAACTTGTGGTTCTCAGAATAAACAACGATTATTTCACTAAGCATCATTAAGCCACGTTTTCTGTTACCGCAATTACAGACGTTTACACTGAATGTTGTGTGGATTTGGTAAAAGTGTGAAATTAAAAATGAAGGAAATAAGATCCAAAAGATTGTGACGATATATTACTACAATCATTGTGTTTCTTGAGAGGAATGTATGTACGTACGTATGCAAGGGGTGGGCCATAAAAACCGGCCCCCGCACTGCGACCTTCAATGCTCTATTGTGCTTCCACTTGGATTAGCCCTTTATTAATCCTACACTTTTAATAAAGTGTAGGATCCTGCTTATGGGGGCATCATAAAAGTTGCTTCTGGAGATTATCCACTTTCCTATTTTTATTTAAAACACAAGGTTTTAATGTTTTTAATGTCCATGTTAACTCCCGCAGATAACTTGTACAGTGCTTGATGTACATATCCTGTGTTGGTGCTGGTATCCGGAGGTAGGGACTAGGTCTATCGAATGGGCTCAATTGAGTAGGTTCCGCTTGAAGAAGGAGACGAATTTAGTCTCCGAAACAATGTGCGTTTTAAAACAAAACAGGACAACGGGTAGTGTGCAGAAACACAATATTTGGTGGAGAATGAAGTTAACCTGACTCGTATATTCCGAACAAATTCCTGTGGTTACCGAACTGAAGAGTCTAGCAAGCAAACAGAAGGGTGAGTTCATATAACAACGTGTTCCACTGAATAAACAGTTCCCTTCCCGCCACACGGCAATTTGCCTCGCTTGGGCTGTCCCCGGTTGTCTAGCCCGAGAGGACGCTGAAGTCTCCGGCTAATAGCATGGCGAGTTCACAGTGCAACGTGTTCTGTTGCAACAACGGCTCTGTTTCCCCCTGCACGGCCATTCGCCTTGGTTGGGACATCAAGAAGCGTTTGTGTAGTTTATAATGTCAGCATGAAATGTCTCTCTCCCTTGGGTAAAGTAAACGTAATGACGCCTTTGTGTTAAATTAACTATAGCGCCACGAAGACGCGCGGCGAGTAAGTGTAAAGATCGGCGCCAGGTGGAGGCGAGTGGTCAGCTTCATGCTCTGACGATTTATCTCCGGGGAAAGGGTCCATGGTACCCACTTGGCAGGAAGCCCGTTGAGCCCCAGATCCGCTCTGCAGGCTGCGCAAAACAAAAAAGATTTTCTTCCGCTACTTTTAGTCCAGTCTCTAGCCCAGTCACTACACTGACTGAGCTACTTCTCATCCCGTTCTCATCCACAGAGGGTTCAAGGATTATTTCGGGTGTTAAGTTTGCTTAATTCGTAACCTTCGAATCGTGCCGGCCTCATTTTACTAAGAAGGAATATCCGGAAAATGAGAAATTTTCGCATATAGCTGAAATCATGTAACCGTTCATCATAATTTGCCGGACCCTTCTCTATTAATGAAATTTATATTAAATTAAGATCACGTAAATACAAAGAGAGATTCGGCAGATAGCCAACTTTTACACGCAGTAGTGACATAGTTCAAGTTTTGCTATGTGGACAGGAAGTAACATCTGGTAGTATCCTGGAATTCTGGCAGTTTCAGCAGAGTCGGAAAGTCTTTGAGAATTTGAGAGTTGAGCGCTTGGAACAGCTATAACTTAGAAGTGAGAGGGCCGGAGCCTCATTCCCTGATCTTAATACATCAAGTCGCTGTCAACCTTAGCGTCAGGTCAGCAACTGCCAGAATTACATAGCAAAGCAATATGATTGGAAATTCACAAATTTAGGGAACCTCCTAGTTTTCAAATTAAACCAATGGCACATGTTGGAGGAGTGGATTTCTCTTGGAGTCTGTGGTTCGTGGACCTCAGGTTCGGTGAGAGATGATTGCACCTCAGACAGTCTTCATTCAACTTTAGGCCAAGTCGGACAAAAAAACACAACTACGTCACTTCGCTAAAAGTATTACAAGTTAAATCCAAATAAGTGTAACTATTAGAGTTTCCGTTGTATTCAGTGAGCTGAAGTTAATAAAATAATTACTAAGTGCAAAAGTCTGAAGTCGTGTACGTGATTGTAGCATAAGGATCTGTAACCGCACCATACAGGAACCTCAGCAATGTTCTTGATTTACATTCTTAATTACAATGAACTACATGTAAACGAACTGTACTACTGTTAACATGAGATGATACAGAATTGACCCCAGCACCAGCAGACGCCAAGGACGACATCTGGTCTTCCTGAGGGACAAAGAAGCGGCAGGTCACTTGAAAACCAGAACGGAGCAGGAAGTATCCCGCTGTGTTTTCTGGGAATTTCAATGCTTAACTTCGACGGTGCGAGTCTTTGAAAATTTGAGACTTGACAGATACGAGTCGCAATAATTTTCGGAGGGGCGTACCGAGCGATCGTTAGCGTACCTTCGTTTATTTGAGAGCTGTCAGAAGGACCGTCTGGTACTTAGGCCCAAATTAACATGGATCTTGTTAGGGATTGGCTGAATGCAAATGAGAGAAACACCCAACTTTCAGGTTCAGCCAATCAGCCAAATTTCAGAGGAGAGGAAACCAGGTGTTCCTGCTTTTCGTCAGGACTTCTGCCTCTCCAGAGCGGGCAGTCATCAATAGTGAGTAACAGGAGTCAGTCACCAACAGTGAGTAACAGGAGTGAGTAGCCAAAAGGGAGTAACAGGAGTAACCTCCCGGACGTTAAATTGGTGTTGGCCAAGTCCGGTGTACAAATTCAAAGTGCTACAGCCTCGTAATTTGTAATTCTAGTGCACATCTACAATAAAGAGCAACAGAGTTGGTGAAGTGAGAGTTTTTGAGTGTTTTCTCCCTCCTTGTGTGAGCAAGGCCCAGAAGTCGCCCTGAGACAGAATCTCATCCTACCGTCTGAGCAGTCGGAACCCCAAACGTCCACCTATCCAGATCCCCACCTTTGTTTTCCCCGTTCCAAGCTCGTGGATTTCACCCAAGTCCACTGGCGCCCACACAAATTCAAATTCAGAGTAATCACACACCCTACCCTGAACCAGACAGCAACAAGGAAGCGGCGGATGAAAGTGGAGATCACAAAGGAGCGAACGTGATGGCGAGGTATAAGTGGGGAGGTATAAGTGCCGACCAACTTGTGAGGCTTGAAGTCTCACTAAACGGTAAGGACAGTAATAGAGCTTCCTGCCCTGCGCGAGCCAGGCCCGTATGACCCGGGATAAGAACTCATCTCTACCCATTACAGAGCAGAACCCAGCTACTCCCGTCTTTCCCTACTTGAGAGACACCTAATGGTATTACAGAAAACGAACTCTCGCCTACCAGCACCAACAGCCACAATTCTCCTCCCTTCTCACCTCAAGTCTCGCCATCCACGAGAAGAGAGAGGAGGGCAGACTGGAGGAGTGAGTCCAGAAGAATTTCCAGTTCGG
>NW_019737104.1:58334-58905 GCF_002891405.2 Cryptotermes secundus
CTGATGAGACACTGCTACGTGACATTAGTGCTGATGAGACACTGGTACCAGACATTAGTGCTGATGAGACACTGCTACGTGACATTAGTGCTGAAGAGACACTGTTACGTGATATTAATTGCTACGTAACATTACTTCTGATGACACTGCTACCAGACATTAGTGCTGGTGAGACTGTTACGTGACATAAGTGCTGACGAGACACCGTTGCATAACATTAGTGCTTATTTGATATTGCTAAATAACATTACTTCTGATGAGACACTGATGCTCAACATTTCAGCTGATGAGACACTGATACATGACATTAATGCTGATGAGACACTGCTACGTGACAATAGTGCTGATGAGACACTGATACTCAACATTAGTGCTGATGATATACTGCTACGTGACATTAGTGCTGATGAGACACTGCCACCTGACATTAGTGCTGACGAGACACTGCTACGTTACATTAGTGCTGCTACTTTGATCGTCAGGGCGTGCAGGAGGTTTGGAGACCTCAGAGACATGAATACCTTGCTTTAATCTTAATCTACTGAATTGCTATAACCGTGCTATTTTTTTT
>NW_019737105.1:0-11410 GCF_002891405.2 Cryptotermes secundus
TATTATTATTATTATCATTTATTATAATTTGGCATTCTATTTCTGTATTATTATATTCCTATTACTATTTAGTATTAGTATTAATATTAATCTTTGACTTGTCCCATATCATGTATAATGATTCATGGATGAAATAAAATTGAATTGAATTGAATTGATTACAAGATCTTCGTATACCTTTGGTTATCCATTTATTGGTGTATTTCTTTTTTTGTACACAAGGGAAAGCTGTTTTCTAAAGTTGTTAAGAAGGTATTATGAAATTTATTAAATTTCATATTAATGTTCTCTTGATCATACACTGCTTCCCAATTTTCATTTTGTAGTGCCCATTGGAAATATGATATGTTCTCATCATTGATATCCCTAAATGCTCTTGCATGGTCCCTTTTCTTTAACACCTGTAAATTTTCAAGTACTAAGATTTGTCCATCATGGTCTGAAAACCCATTTATTGTGGAATGGGTTTGAAATTTATTGAAGACATTCTTATCTAAGAAGAAATGATCTGTGAGTGTGACAGAAGTGGGACCTATTTTAGTCAGACAGTCAATTATTTGAGCTAGATTATAAGTATCTAATAAGGATTGTAACTGTATTTTTTATGGTTTTCATTAAGGGAATTTATATTTGTATCACCACAAATTATCAGTTCCAACTTAAGGCTTACTAAATATGAAAGTGTAGCATCCAGCTGCTTAATAAATTGGCTGATGTCCCCATCTGGTATTCTGTAGAGACATAAAATACCTAATTTCTTATTACTTATAATTATGTTCACCTCACAGGCTTCGACAACCTTCTCCCTACTTAACTTATTAAGATCTAGCTCTTCATATGTTATATTATTCTTAACTAATATACAAACTCCTCCATTTTTAGACATATTACATGAAAAACCTGTTGCCATTTTATATTTTGTCATGAAGAATATGGATAGCTCATCTGCACTCAAATGACGCTCACTAATACATAAAATATCAGGATTATTATATACATCATTTAAAAAAATAGCTAATTCTTATTTTTTATTTCTAATGCTTCTTATATTTTGATGATATATGACAAGAGAATTCTGCTGACTATTGTTTCCATTTTAAGTTATTCCCATAGAAAATCCTCACTTCTCGTATTTGGGATCTTCCAGCGTCTTCTAGGGGGAATAGTTTGTGACACTACAATGGCTATTCCCTGATCATCAGCTGAGATTATTGTTCCGTCGTCCTTCCATGTTAGACTAATCCGCATTCCAATTTGTATTTCCTGCAGCTGCATTTCAGTTTTTTTAATTAGTAGCATTACTAGCTTGTCTTTACCTGAGTTTCTTATATGTAGTCCATGACATGTAAAATCTTCTCTTTCTGGGTCTATGTGCATCATGTTGATGTTATGATTATGATGCCAGTTTATTCTTCCACCATTTTTTTTTTTCAAATTGACACTATACAAGTTTTGAGTTTGTTTCAATTAGAAACCAGTTTCTCTGTCCATTTAATTTTCTGGCTCTCGTCCTCCCTCTGAAATAGAGACATACTTTACTTTTGTATGCATATCCCGTTTGTTATCGTGTCCTGGAAAAGATTGGTTTAATGGGCATTTTGAACGCATATTCTCGACAATGTTTCTCATCATTAGTAGTTTCTTTGTTCATATTGCATTTTTAGTATCTGTATTTGGTATTTATTTCAAATCGCCAGTAGTTCTTGCCATTAAACCACAGTCCAGTCTTCTAGAAGCTCCTGCACGCAGGCTTGTTTTAATGGTTGCTGATGGTTTACGTGCTGATTCCTTTTTTGGGGCAGATGATTTATTTAAAGCGAATGCCTCACACTTCAGGTATGCAGCAGCAGAGAAGTTAGAACGTTATTGTGTTATAGTTAATGAACATAACCTAAATTTTTTGATAACTTGACTGGTTACAGGAGAGGGCAGCATGGTGCGTCTCTCATACCAGAGTACCAACAGAATCACACCCTGGACATGTGGCATTAATTGCTGGATTATATGAGGACCCATCTGCTGTAGCCAAGGTTATAAATTGTTGCGATGAGTGATTTTATTCTTATAATTTTTAATTAACTTTCTATGTCAGAATTGAGTGTGTCTTTAAAACAGGCTCACAGTTGCTTCAAGTAAGTTAGACTGGTTTAACTTAGGGTTAGTAATTTTAAATAGAACCTAAATTCTTGGACGGTTTATGAGGTTTGAATATACTGGAATTGCATGTTAGATGCAGTAACTGTTAATAAACTTCAAATCCTGTGACATGTGTACACAGTCAATATATTGTTAAGTCACTGCATTTTCTAGGTTGTGATTCCATATATTCCTATAGGTGGATACTAGGGTCATGGTATTTTGACCATGCAGGTTGGCATAGTCATTAGTTCTTTAATTGTGGATTAATTCAAAGGAACATGCTGCCTCAATCTAAAGGATTGAGGCAAGGTTGTCTGGGCAAGGCATGTTTCCCCAATCTCGTCGACCCAAAAGGGGACAGCAGCAGGTTCCTCCAAAACATTGGTAACCTTCTACAGTAATGTACTGTCAAATTCCAAAAGACCAAAATTCAAACATTCACCACTGTGACAACAATCTTACATTGTTGCCTACTGTTTACTGTGTGTAAAGAAAAAATATACTTGAAAAGTGTTGGATTCTAGGATGTAATATTGTTCATCTGGTAGAAGTTTAGCCATTTTTTGGAGGAATGTAGTGCCTATATGTTCAGGGTCAATGAGTAAGCCAAGCAAACAGTAGAAAATTTACTTGCTTGTTTACTTGTTCAGTTTACTTCTTGACCCTGAAGATGGAAGCAGCACATTCTTGTGAAATGTCAGTAAACTTTTAATGGAGTACATAGTGTCACATCTCAAAAGAGAGTTCTCCTCATAGTCACCAATCCGAGAAACTCAGATCTAACAAAGAGTACACTTTTGCCCAACAATTCTCCAGGAACAATCCAGAACATTCTTGAAATAGTATGTTTTATCTTTCATGTTACGCCCGTAAATACAGTCATACTGCAAGCCATTCACTGTATGGTTAAAAAAGAAAGTATTTATGGTTGTATGTTGTCTGTCCTTTTGTTTTATTACTTTTTATTCTTTATTTATGATATTTTATTTTTTCTAGGTTTGGAAAGACAATCCAGTAGAATTTGACTCTGTTTTCAATGAAAATTGGTACACATGGTCCTGGGGAAGTCCTGACATACTTCCCATGTTTGCCAAAGGTTTATTGTTTTAATATGTAATGTATCGAAGTACTTATCTTTATTTCTCTGAAGACATAAGATTAAGGTTATGTAAGGATGTAATCTTATGTAGTTTGGTAAAGAAGGAGTGAAGTTTTGGGTATCCCTAAGATGGAAGGAGCAGGTTTATGTCCAAAATGTTGATTTCTATCTACCAAACTACACGTTGCAGGAAACAGCAATTTTAATATCCACCACGGTGAGAACCTCAAATGTCACCCTTGAAGACTTCTTTAAATGTAACTCTGCCTACCCTTGCTGCAACATGTAAATGGCAGCAAGTCCCTGCAATTGCATTGTTACCTTATTTTTAGATCTTCCTTGGTATGTGGTAATAAATTTATAGTAATTTTTGGTAATAGAAATACCACAGGAGCATAATGTTGCCATTTGTGGATAAGAAGATGAAATGACTAACACAATCTAAGTGCAACTTAGAAGCATCTTACAGATGTAGTATGGCTGTTTCACCAAAGCAGCCTTCTATGTCTCAGAAGCATTGTTAGTTAACAGTGAGATAAACCTTTCATATTTTTGTTCAGGTGCAAGTGGAAACCATGTTTATATAGACATGTATGGCTTTGAAGTTGAAGATTACTCTGGAAGAAGATCCACAACAAGGCTTGATACATGGGTGTTCAGGAAGGTTGAGGAATTTCTGAACCGTGCCAAGACAGATGCTGTTCTTAATTAAAAACTTAATCAAGATAAAATTGTATTTTTCCTACATCTTCTTGGACTTGATACAGCTTTTCATACAGATAAACCATATTCAGTGTAAGTGTTACAGAAATGAATGTTTTGAGTCATACTCCAGTTACTTTGCCCTTTCAGCCTTTGGTATGTGTTAGATAGTAGATAGCTTGCAGGTTCCAAAGCTGTTGTGGGCGTGATGGTGATTCGGTCTTGCCAAAAATTAGTAGTTTGCCACTCCATGGGCAGTCACTGGTCTGTCGGTAAGTACAGTAAACTGCAAGTTATCCTGTATGCGGGCATCTGAAATGCTAATTCAGTGATCAAAAATTTCAAAGGAAATTGACCATGCTTATAAGTTACTCAAAAACATACTTGCAGTGTACATATATTCACCCTTCATTTAGTAGATCTTGCAGCCACCTGTAGCGCAGGTACCTGCCTTTCCTTGTGATGCAGTATAGAGTATATGATTTAAATCTGTCATCCATCAGTCCGCCTTGTTACCTAGAAAGACAACTATGTACTGTTGTATGTAATGTTGAACACTGGGTTCTAGTAGCACTCCTGTTATGGAAATATTATAAATTAACAATTTATTATTGTCCTTCCATGTATATATATAGATTTTGAGATTTTTATGGCAGTGAATGTTCAGATTTTGGTATTCTGGGTTGTGACACCTTATAGCCTTGTCGGCTGATACTGACATTTCAGAAAAATGCACAGGGACCAGTGAAGTCCTCTTGTGAACACAGTAATGAACATTCAGGTTCCATAAAATGCTGGGAAGCTCTTGAGTAGCTGCACAATTGAAAGCTTCTCAAGAAGGGCTCAATTTCATGTTGCCTACATTTTTGGAGCTGAAGCTGGAAACATTTCCCCCCCACAATATCAGTATCTGCCTGCAAGACTGCATCGTGACACAGTCAAGAAGACGAGATTCAGAAGACTTCTTCAGTCTGTTTTTGCCTCTGTCCCGTTTCCATTAAGTTTCACATTTTTTCCTATGATTGATATCTGTAGAACATATCTTTACAATTTTCCCCCTATATTTGCATTGTTTCTTGTTTTGAAACAGAGACTACGAGGAGAACATAAAGAGTTGTTGATGCAGGAATCGAGAGAATTGAGGAAATGATCGAAGAGTTTTATCAACATGACAGGAAGACAGGTTACATATTCACATCTGATCATGACATGACAGACTGGGGTGAGGAATGCATTATCTGCTTTCTATACAAGGTATCATTGTAAGAATTCAGGAATGGATAATCTCCTCAAATGTAAGGAAAACATAAATGCACCAAGGATGGCAGATCCTAAATTGGTAGATGTGCTGAAATACAACACTCTAAAAAAAATGACTAAATTGGATATTTTCTTCATCCTCAAGTATCATTTCCTTCTTCTCCCTGTCAATGGGCAAGAAGTCTCCAACCTTTTCTGTTTTCCCCACCACCTTTGCTTTTTGATCTTGTGCCAGCTCTTTCCTCTCTTCTTCCAATTTTTCAAATCTAGCTAACCTCTCTCTTTGTGGGTTATCCATTAGGTCTCTTTCCATAAAATTTGAGATATGGTGCCCATCTCGATGCCCTTGTTCTGTCCTTTCTGATTTATGGGGGTGGGTTATGACAGTGCTGTCAGTTTCAAGATTATGTAACATTGTGTGGTTCAGGAGGTTCTGGACTATTACCTGTATACTAATTCGAACTCCTCAAAACCTTTTAATTTTAATTTAGTCTCTTCATTATTCAGGAATCATCATATAATGTAATGCTCTGCATTCTGAACTTTAAGTAAATAACAGATAAGTAAACTGATGAATGTTTGTCAGCAGTTTCGATCTCGCACATTCCTTGAATTTATCCTGGAGGTGCTGGCAATTTTATGTGTGTTTGTAGATTCCCATGGAGCAGGTGATAAGAATGAGACAGACACACCCTTGGTTGCCTGGGGTACAGGTGTGACAGGACCCCGACTGACTACAAGCGCTGAACCTTCCTGTCCAGCTTCCTGGAGACTGGGACATTTGTCTCGCAGTGATGTTAGTCAGGTAGATGTTGCACCACTAATGGCAAGCCTGATCGGAGTCCCTGTGCCAGTAAATTATGCGGTGTGTCTTGGTTTCTTAATTGACTGAATGTTTTAATGGCTCTATATTTTTTTTCAGTTCATGTGTTACTTAATAATGCTCTCAGTATTGAGATTGTATAGTGTCAGATCATAAGATGATAGATGAATGATAAACTGGAAAAGATTTGGAAGGAATGAATATAGCCTAATCGAGGGTACTATCCAAGAATTTGCCTGGTGGGAATGAGGAAAATCACAAAAAGCTTCAGTTGGGGCGGCTGGTATACCAGCCAGATTAAGAGTGATCACCTTCCAAATACAAGTCTAGAACATTATCATGAGACCAGCCTGTTTGGTAGCAAATGTGTATTAATACTTTCCCTATCAGTGAACTGATCATATTTCTTCTTGGCCTGTTTTGGTTTGTGTGTAGAGGTCAGATTTCTATTGCATGTAATTTATATAGAGATATTCTAGAACCATACAAAATAATTGATTTTCAACATTTTCTGCTTCTGACTTTGGATGAAAGTCTGTCTTTGGTTATTCAGTTTTAATGAAACCAGCTGTGATATATGAATGTGAGCTGCATGCATGACTGAAAAGGACCAACTTATGTTGACTGAATTGTCATACTGAGGTTTTTTCCTTATGTGAACAGATCAGATGTCTTGACGTAAAAATGCTTTGTTCATTCATATACTGTTAAAGTCACGGTTGGCTTTGAAATAAATTTTGTTGGATATAAAAGAAGAATTGAAAGGAAAATAGAGGATATACTTGGAGAGGACCAGTTTGGATTTAGAAGAGGAAAAGGAACCAGGGATGCAATTGGGATGATGAGAATTATAGCAGAATGAACTTTGGAGATAGATGAAGAACTGTGTGCTTGCTTTATAGACTGGCAGAAGGCATTTGACCGTGTAAATTGGACCAAATTAATGCAGATCCTAAAGGAAACAAGTATCAATTGGCGTGAAAGAAGATTGATTACTAAATTGTACATGGATCAGAAAGTTAGAGTGCGACTGGACAGAGGCGAGACAAGTAGTGTGAAGATTGGAAGAGGAGTTTGACAAGGATGCTGTTTATCACCAATTTTGTTCAACTTGTACAGCAAATGCCTTACCAAGGAAGCTCTGGGTGGGCTCGGAGACTTCAAATTAGGAGGTCAAATTATTCAGACTGTGAAATATGCAGATGACCTTGTGTTAGTGGCTAAGGAAGAAACTGTGCTACAGGGTATGATAGATAGACTAATCGAAATTGGAAGGTGCTATGGCATGGAAATGAATGTGGAAAAAACAAAAGTAATGAAAATTTCGAGACAACCAACCCCAGTCACAATAAAGATAGACCAAAAACAACTGGAGAATGTGAAATGTTTTAAATATTTGGGTGACTTGTTAACAGATGATGGAAGGTGTACTTGTGAAATTAAATCTAGGATTGTCATGGCAAAAGCTGCATTTAGCACGAAGAAGAATCTTTTTACCAGCAAATTGGGACTTAAATGCTGGCCTGAAGGCGGTTGCCACTGTGTGTGACATGGGTGCCAACAATGTCAAGGCCTTGAAACTGTTGGGTGCTTCCAAAAGGAAACCACTCTTCAGATTTTGCAATCAAGAAATTGCAACAGTGTATGATCCTCCCCACCACCTGAAGTGCACCCGAAACCTTTTCCTGAAACATGATGTGCAGTTGAAGTCTGAGCATTTGGGCACCCAACTTCCTGTTGTTGCTAAGTGGGACCACATATTGAAACTGTATGAAATCGACAAACCCAGACGGTTCACCAGTTGTACAGGCTGACAGACACCCACCTGAACCCCACAGCAGAGAGCTCGATGAATGTGCGCTTGGCTGCACAGGTCATGAGCCATACTGTTGCAGCAAGCCTCAATGCTCTAGTGGCTACAGGTAAACACTATATGTTTCTATTATGAATGAAGTGACTAATAATGAGGACTAGTTTTCAAAGTTACTGCCTCAGAACCCAGTCGTAATCAAACAAATGTCATTATCATCTGATTTGAATTGACTTCTGAAACTGTATCAATATACAAGTTATGTAGAATATGTCACAAATACTGTTTTTAGGATAATTAAAAAATATTTGAAAAGCAGACGACACTATCAGTGATATGATTAAGGTGAATTAGGTGGCAAAGATTTTAATATGAGGAAGAATGTAATGAAATGTACAAGTTTTGTATAACATTAGTCCTTTGTAAAGTAATGTGTTATTTTCCAATGTAAAGAAACTGTAATTCACCACGTAAGGAGGCGCACTAACTTCTGTTTCCCCCCATTCAGGTGGTGCAGCAGCGAATACATGGCAACAGCTGTGTTTGTTGAGGAGGTTGGCAACCTCTTCGATAGTTTCAATGGTGGAACAAGTGTTGGCCGAAGGAAAACACTGCGTTGCCCACTCAGAGACAAGAGTCCCCATATAGAGCTCTGGAAAAAGGCAAGTATGGGGATAAAGAGTTGGATCTTCCTCAAGGATGGTAAACCCGCCTTTCTTCATCCTCCTCCTTCACAGAAAGGGTGGCTGATTGACATCACTGCTGCCCAGCATGTGTGGAAGACACTGAAAGAGGCAGGTTTTCAGCACCTTCACACCAAAAACCTGAATCAGGACCCCCTGGAGAACACATTTGGAGCTATTCATTTGAACTGTGGTTCAAACAATAACCCAACTGTGGGACAGTTTGTAGATGCCATGAAGACTAGCATCATCAATGGCCTTGCATTTAGAGGACTGGGGGAAACTAATTGTGAGGATGATGGTCTACTCTTCTGGATAATCTACAGTCACTTTTCAGGGCACCTGAAGCTGCTTCACGAAATCCTTCCACACGTCATGACAAGGAAACCCCTGCTACTGTGCCTGAGAGGTTCCATGTTGCTCAGCAAGTACAGATGGATATGAGTCCTGCAGTACCTGCTGGTGACATGGAAGTGTTCTCAGTAGCTTATGTCAGTGGTTCCATTGCCAGACAGGTGCTTCGCGGTGTCAGCTGTGATGTATGCAAGACATCTGAAATGCTGCTATCAGCCAATGTCTTCATATATTTCAAGGAGTGCAGTGATACAGAACAGTCTCTCACATATCCTTCTGAGAAGCTTGTGGAGACTGTTGGTACTGCTGTAACTCTGATGGAGTCTATAATGACAGAGGCTGCCCACTTGAATTCAGTGGAGCAGCATATCACAGCTGCCATCAATAGCACCATTGACTTCGAGTGGATTAGGTGTTCTGGCTGTTCGCTTCACCACCAAAGAATAGTAGATAGTATTGTGAGATGTCTCACATGAATTTACATTCCTTGATGGTGTAAGCGAAGAAACAGGTTGATGACTGAAGCAGCCAGGCAGAGGACCACAGAGAGGAAGATGAAGATACTGTCTCATTGGTAAGTCATTAGGAAAGTGATGCTTCTTCATTTTTCCCTTATAATGTCCTGCCCATACCAGCCCTGGAAATTGACAAAGCAGTTATGAAATCACTGGAAGAATATGAGTGCCAACTAGTCACATGAGCATCATTAAATGTTTCATAAGTTGGAGAAAGTATCCCTGGTGACAAGCAGTTGCAGTGCAGCAACAGAAACTACTGTGCAGCGAATGATAACATCGGCATCCACAGTTCAATTACACACAAGAAACCTACTTTGAACTTGAGCTCCATCTCTTTCCCGCTTTGCAAACATGTTGCAGTGAATGATAACATGGTCAACCACTGTTTGATTACATACATACATGAAACTTATTTTGAACTTGAGCTCCATCTCTTCCCCTCTTTGCAAACATGTTTCCTTCGTCTCAGAATATTAGAACTTCACTGGGTCAGAGTTCATTCTGACCTTTATCTTCAAGAAATTATATTTCAATCGAGTGTATGGGAAATTGTTTTCTGACACACATGGGTCTTGTTTATGTGTAGGTAAGAATGAAGAGGCATTACTTTATAATTGACTTGCAAAGTTCAGGTTATCCACCTCAGTGTGAAACTCTGAGAAGCAGAATCAGTATCAGGATTGAATGTGGGTAGGACTATGTATGTAATTTCTTTACCTATTTCATTTTCGTTACATTGTTATTCACTTCTGTTGTTATAGGTGTATTCCTTCTCTTGCTTTTGCCTGTACTGGACTGGAGAACACGAACATAAGATTTTCAATAGTAATTGCATTTCTTTACCATATAGTATTCATTTTTTCTATATAATCGTATCCAATACTGAAGTGGAAGTTGATGAGATACCAGATTGTCAGTATTCATTACCTTTTTTATTGTAAGATATGTTACTTTTGCCATATAATCCTTTCCGTTACTGAACCGGTATATGAATCGATACCAGGTTTTCAGTATTCATTACATTTTTTTGTAAGATGTGTTACTTTTGCCATATAATCCTTTCCATTACTGAACTGGTGAAGATGAATATATCAGATTTTCTTTTATCATTAAATGCAGTCTTAATCTTGTTGACGAGTGTATTTCACATTCTCGAATTCCATCATTCTAATGAATATAATAATAAATGGGAACATGAGTATTGTTTCTTACGATATATGATTTATAATACTTAAATGTAACCGAAAAACTGTGTTCTATATGGCTTTCAGGTGTAAGTTATGAGGAAATTATGAGGGTTAATATATGTATCTCTGATGGAAACAGATTTTTTTTTTAAAAATTTCCCCACCTTCAGCTTTCCTAAATACAAGTATTCCATGTATGTCACAGTTCACAATGTTCAGTGCCTTTGGTTAAAGAGGTGTTTCATGTGAAAGAAAGGGTATGACTTTCCAGAAACTGGTGACAAACTTTCTTCAGATAAATAATTTGCAACCTAATCTCTTGTACTCCAGAGCTACAGAGGATCATATTCCACTGTTATTTTTTTTTGGAAAGGGGGTGGGGGACCAAGTTTAATAGAACTTCACTCAAATCCAACCGAAAGAATATGGGTGAAGTGATATTAAACTTACTTATGCAGCTGAGCCCTTCTTGAGAAGCTGCCAATTCTGCAGCCACTCAAGAATTTTCCAACCTTTTGTAGAACCCTAAGCTTCATTACTGTGTTCACAAGAGCCCTCCACTGGTCCCTATCCTGAATTTTGAATTGAATTTATTTACATTCTATAAATCCTAAGCAGGTTAGTACATTTGGATACAGAACAAGTCAAAAGGTTACATACATAAGTACAGGCAATTTTAGCTTAAAAATTAATATAACTTAATTTTACATCATTCTCTATTTACATTGAAGTATTCATCTAAAGAGTAGAAGGAATGAGCATGTAGATAATTCTTTAACTCTGATTTAAACTTTTTAGTATCATTGCCCAAGTTTTTAATACTTTGTGGCAGATT
>NW_019737105.1:12074-25680 GCF_002891405.2 Cryptotermes secundus
CTTTTGAGAATGAAGTCAATATGGATATTGGTCTGTAATTAGAGATGCATTTTCTCTCTCCTTTTTTAAAAAGTGGTTTCATTACAGTGTATTTTAAGCGTTGAGGAAAAGTACCTGATGATAAAGATTTATTACATAGATGATTCAAGGGTGAACTGATGTAAACAGAGCTTGCTTTAAGTAATTTGGTAGAGATTTCATCATATCCATGTGAATTTTTGGGCTTAAGGGATTTAATAATGTTTTCAATTTCCTTCCTTGTTGAGAATTTGAGATTTATATTTGGAAATGAATTGTTAAAGGCACGTGACAGATAGTATATTGAGGCAAAGCTGCCGGTGCATGAAGCTGACCGGCGACTCACCTGTATATACTGCCAAAGTCAACAATTGTGGAACAGTCCCTCCACTCCCCCATATGTCTTCATGGCATTAGCTCATAATTAAGCAAGCACAGGTACAACTTTATCTTTATTATAAATTATTTAGGTGATAAATTAATGTATTTTTGAAATGGTTCCAGATGCAAAGAATTTTAAAACAGCAAAGAAAGCCATTAACTGAAATCCACTGTTAATCCACATCAATTGCTCATTGGATCTTCCAAGAATAAGTTGCAGGAGAGTTACTTTGATGCAAATTATATCAGGTCAAGTAAGAGTGGAAGCGCTTTATTCAATATTGTAATGCACAAAATTTCTAATGGCGATCCTTCTATTTTATTAAAATTACTTAAGGTTTTTATATAATGTTTGATTGGCAGCCGGTGATTCCATATATGACCTTAACTGAACTTTATTATGGGATTAATATGGCTGAGAATCTGAACTTGCAAATTAATTTCTTGTAAAAGTCTCCATTTTCTCCCTCCTTCCCTTTTTATTCTTTCAAAATCTGTCTAACTCTTCAGATGCTGATATTAGGTCGCAAGTATTCAGACTTTCAACACATTGTCCTGATATCGAGTTGCATGGAATGAGACAGCAAAAGAATTTATTTTTCTTTTACTATTTGGAGATCTGAAGAAATACGCTGAACATAACTTGTGTGTTTAATTTTTTCTACCATTTTTTCTTAAGTCACCTCTTGATGAGAATCATGGACTCAGTGATGCTAACATGCGCGTTGCCAGCAATGTCGCCTGTGGTGATGTAACAGCAGAGCAGCTGTGTTAGGCAACCACTTTCCACTGTGACGTAACAGTGGACGTGGCTGTTACCAAGTGGCAACGGGGAACAGTATAAGAAGCCAACTGAGCAGTGTGTGACCAGCCAGTGTGCAGTGGGCGCCAGTAGAAGCCAGCACGGAGAGTTCGACAGTTCTACACTATATTGAGAGTTGTTACGAAGGGCGCTCCATATATAATGCCTCTTATTTTTTTGTGTTAATCTGTAACATCTGAGCATGCAAGGTATCAATGGTCAACAGTTCATTTCTATGTTAATTTCAAATTTTGTAATTGTGTATAAGTCTAATGCCTGCAAAACTTTCTTTGTATAGAGAGAAAGAATCAGGCATTGAATTTCTCTTTGATAGCCCAAATTATGTAAGACACAAGGAAGTGATTTGCCCAGTGAATCTTGAAATTTGTGCCCCTAAGGTTTTTTGGCGGTTGCTAATGAATTTAACTACGATTGTTTTTGCACATGGTTATTTTGTCATGATTATTACTTATCATTTTCTTTGTTGAGATTTTACGTAATGTGATCAAATAAAGGATGATGAGATAGGAAGGGCTTGTAGCACACCTGGGGGAAAGAGGAGTCAATCTAGGATTTGTTGGGAAAGCAGAAGGGAAGAGACCACTAGGAAGATGTCAATATATGTGGGAGGATAATATTAAAACGGATCTTAGGGAGATAGAATGGAGTGGTATGGACTGGTCTGATATGGGTCAGAATAGGGACAGATGAAAGGCTCTTGTCAACATTGTAATGAACATTTGGGTTCCATGAAATGTTTGGAAATTCTTGAGTAGCTGAGTGACTGGCCACTTGCCAAGAAGGATTCGGCTCCAAATTCAGGATACTTGATTATCAGATCGAGATTCAAAGCAGAATAACAAGTGAGATTGATCAACAGTTTTGATATCAGGTGGCAGCATATAACACTGCGAAGCAGATTTCTAAGTTGAAGCTACAGGAATCACTTTGAGGGAATGTAACCTCTGTGGGCTATGTTCACACTGTTGTACACACATGAGAGGTCTCAAGGTCTCTTACACTTTATGTAACCCTTGCAGCAAAGCATTCTCAAAATGAATGTGAATCTGCTAGTTTATAACCTTCTAATATAAATTTGATTTTTTATGAATGTGGCACATTCAGACACTGTGTATCACATATCATAGCCAAAATACAATGTTTTTTTTTTTTAAGAAGTACAGCTGAGAAACCAGTGTGAGTGCCTTGAATTTGTTGATATGCTGTTTTTAACATCTGCAGTAATAATCTTGTTTGTTCATGAATTCTGTCAGTTTGCTGTTTAATTGAATGATTTTGTGCCTGGCATAATTCTTCTGATTTCACCACTAGTATGGTGGTGTTTGCACGCAAATAAACACGAATTGAATTGAATTATTATTAATGAGGCTCTCTGTTTCTTTGATGAGTGTCACACCAACTTTGACAAGAGTCTTCCTTAAAGACTACATTGCAAACTGTAGAAGCAGTGTTGTCTTTATTTCTTGCTCTCTCTCTCTCTCTCTCTTATCTGGGAGGATCTCAATCCCTGACACTCCACTTGCTGCAGAACCTGCATTCAGTACCTCTTTGTGACAGATATCACAGAGCTCCTACTCTAGTTCCAAACTGAGCAGTTTATGGTCATCCATGGAAACACATTTTGTAGATTGTTTTGGAACTTTGCCATGATTAAACAGTATAGCACATAATGATAGCAAAATGTCTAAAATTAAAGCAGATGTTTAACTCTTGTTACAAAGAAATGACAGATTTGAGTATGTGACAGTTGTGTTCTTCTGGGGTGTGATGCCGTGTAATCTGGCAGACATGTACTACCGCTTCAGAGAAACATGCTGACCCCATCTTCAGCACTGAAGTATAAGCTTGCTGCTTGCTTGGCTTTCATTTTGACTCTGGAAATGGGGGCAGTTTGTTCCTCTAAAACGTTTGTAAATTTCTACCACATTTCATAGAATCACAACTCAGAATACAGTACTCTTCACAGCATTCTTCAAATAAAAACTTGTCACTAAAAATGTAACTGAATACTTAAGATTAACTGTTCTTTAGCTGTGTGATCTAAGAGAAGCCAAGGAACTAGCCAGTGCTCGATCAGATGAGTAGCTGCAAGGGTTCTGTTTTGCCAGAGTGCACCAGGGATGTTTTTTACAGTCAGCAACCAGATTTCTTTAGCACACTTAGTAGATCTGTTTAGATAAAGCATAATATAAGTTTCTAGGTTAAATGAGTCTTGAAATTTCATAAATTTGCCTGAACTCTCATATTTATTATATGTATATAAAGAAGAATAATAAATTCATAATTAAAACCCCACAAACAGTTTGTCCTGTTTTTTATATTTAGGTTTAACTGTTACCTTTGAACACAATTAGTCACTGCTTTATAATAAAGTTTGTAGTTTTACTGAAAATTTATGATCATGATTTACTTGTTTGATTATCTTAACACCTGCAAATACATGTGATCACACTACATCGATAGATTTATGATTTTATACTAATGACCGGTCCAAGTTGAAGTTGGGTTTATGTTAGAGCGCAATAATATGCATTTTAATCTTAAGGATCATATTTTGAGAAATTCATGGTTGAAGGTGAAGTGTGATCATCTTGAAAAGTTTCTGTTTTCTCTGAACATAGTGTGATGTCATTGAGATTGTTATTCAGTTTCTTTTAAAATGAGAGTTAACTTGTTGATTTGAGGATGTCACAGTGGTGACTAAAGAATAGTGTATTCTAGGTTTTAATGCTGTGTAATTTGAAGTCCACCAACGTTTCAGAGGAACATATTGTCTCCATCTTCAGGGTCAAAGAAAAAGCCAAAATTAAATAGCAAGCATAGTGAACCAGGCATGATATAGGCCAGAAAGGAACAGTGAGAGAGCCGGTGGGAGGATGACCATGATCTCTCTAAGGTGCCAAGGAGTATATAATTTTGTTTGGCTCTTAAAATGGTCCTTATTTTACAAATTGAAACGGTACAAGTCTGGAGAGAAGCAGTACGCATGTCTAAACATATGTTGAGGAAGGGCTTGTCTGTTAATGTTATTGGGGTGGATCTCCATCTCATTTGCCTCCTGATAATACAATCCATGTATCTGGATTTGGCACAGAGGATACTGGTGTCTTCGAGCCGAATGCAGTGTCCCAAGTTTATTCTGTGCCCTGCCACAGCTTGCTTATCTATAGTAACCCTGGCATCCACTGAGTGACCCATCTGTCCTGTGGAGGCTTGGCCACTTTAAAAAATGATGCTGTATACACCTGGTACCTTCAGTACTAGGTTGTTCTAAATTGTGGTGGATGGATGGAGATTCTCCTTGGCAGGAGGCCAGCAGACTTAATGTCTTGCCAAGACAAAGCACTCTGCTAATGAAGATGGTCAGTTCAGAATAGGACAGGAGAGCAGTTAAATCAGGATTATCACTGTGCAGGGCAACTTGCATAGAGGATTGAGAGCCCTGCAAATGTGTGAATTGCTTCAGCTGTTTTGCCAGAATGTTACCTTGAGAAGTTCCAATTGATCATGCGACTGTCTGTCACAGAACTTTGACCCTCTTCACCAAGGTAGAGCAGTCTTATTGGGTGGGTGGTGGTGAGAGCCAAAACTTATGTAGAGATTGATGTGGATTTATAATATACTTTATGACCCAGCAATGTGTGTCTCCTTTAGGTATTGGTATTCGGGAAGGGAAGATGGAAATCCCTTTCCATGTCCATAGTGAACTGGATGCTGTACGCAGTACAGGTGGTCAAAGAAGCATTGCAGCTTAGGGGAAATGAGATTTCTTTCACTGCAAAGGCGTTGGCTGCTTTTGGTGATGGTCGCACTGCCAACATTTTAAAGGAAGTGGAAGAACTGTGTGCATGGATAGGAATGTGTGTTACAGGGGTTGGCACCAGTGTCTTGTAGGTTGTGGGAAACACAAATACTTGTGCAGCATTCTATCAAAATCAATAGTGCAGGATACTGCAACTTTTCCTGCCCATACCAGAGCCCCATAAAAATAGAACATATTGTCTCGAAACCTCAAAATAATTCATCAGTTAACATTACAAACATGGTGCATGTGCAGAATTTTCTTGTTGAATAAACTGAACACAGACAGAAGCTAAACTTAATTTCTTTGTTGAATTATGCAACATGTAATAAAGCAGTACACCACAAATTAAAAGATACATACCGCGCTGCATCCTTGTGAGAGTTGAAGAATTGCAAGTTTTTGTTCTCTTCTTCATTTATACTGCAAGAAGCAATATAAAAATTGTAACATCATCACAGTACACTTAGAACTCCTTGACATTCTACAGACAATCTTTGGGTTAAACCGAAAATTGCAGAACATATCATAAAATAAATGTGGTTTAGATGACAGTTCATCGTCTGAAAGTATTATATATATTTATAATTTGATTCGTTGTAGTAAGAAAGACATTCATATGCACAAATAATATGTTTAACATGGAGATGAAATTATATTTAAGCATCCTGTTGCACTCCATACGATAAATGATATAAACTCCGTCTCAAGTGCAAACAATATATTTTGTGTCTTTTGATCTTGCTCCCTACACTACATGAGATGAAACTTCGTGCATAAATGTCTACTCATGTTTCACAACCACATGAAATCAAAATTAATACTTACCAACTTCCATACAACCATTTAATTGTGGGAATTCAAATGGGTTTGTTAAGGCTCTCTGATTTGTCAAGAGTTGTGTACAATTTCTGCCTCCTCACATGGTTACGACAGTTAAGACGACAACAAAACTGAAAGTGTAGAAGCTAAACTGGAAACCCTGATCACGAGTCTAATGCAGCTTTCACACTGATGAATCATTTTACTTTTCTTCAAATAAAATGATCTTCCTCACTACTAGTTCACCCAACTGCCACACAACACAAATCCCTAGGTATTTATTTTATTTTATTGCTAGTGGTGTGGGACTAAGTCCCTTGTACTGCAGCCACATCTGGCCTATTGTACCAGCCCCAGATGATAGGTGAAGGTGATTGTGAAGCAGTTGGTGGAATGAAGATTGGCAGGGGAAACCGAAGTACTCAGAGAAGACCTACCCCAGCCCCACTTTGTCCACCACAAATCCCACTTGACCAGACCCGGGATTGAACCCAGGCCGCCACGGTGGGAAGCCAACGACTAATCCCTACCTAAGGAACAAATCTAATAATGTTGGGCCTATCACACACAATGGGAGGGAGAAAAAAGCTGGAAGAGAAAACTGGCCAAGTACCACAATGAACAGGGATGAAACTTTCTAAATTTTTAGAAATGTGCGGCTACCTTTGAAGTCTTTCTTGTAATACTATCGCTTGCAGTTTCAGAATTACTAATATAATGGCAATAATTTCAAATTTAAAATGTCTAGATAACCAAAAGCGCGTGGGCTCTTGTAAATACAGATTGCGTAATAAGTAACAATTTCTTCGGTACTATAGCGAGTACTGTTACGTAACGCCTCACAGTCGGTCCGCGGTTACGTTACAGCAACGTCACCAGTTGACACGTGGAAGCCTGTGACGTGGCTGCGTTGCAGTGCTATATAAAGCGTTGGTCTGTGGCTCATAAGCTCATTAGCGCTCATTAGCCTCTTTAAGTTCAGTGATTAGCTGTGTGCGAAAGAAGCAGAGCAGAATCTGGAAGGAGTGGGCAGAAGAATGGACGAGTTTCGCAGTGAGCTGTGCAGTGGGATTGGAGGCATGAAGTACGGCGACCCACGTGATAGTGGGAAAGGAGTTATCCTCAGCCGTCGTCAGAAGAAGAAGCTCGCTCGTCAACGTAGGGAAAATCAAGATCAAGATGGCATCCCAGCAAACAACATGAGCAAGAGCGGAGCCAGGGGTTTACGGTCAGTCGATTCTGGACACGGGAAAATAAATGGACAAATTATCACCAGTGCCCCCGCACTACGCCTGCATTCCGAGATGAACATAACGAACAGAATCCTTTCGATATTTCTCAGTCCATATATCTTAAGTTCAAATCAGCTTCTACAGCTAGGCTACCCGGTCGAGAGTCGCGTACATCCTGGGAAAGCAGTTATCTACAAAGACCCTACTGTTTACGCACTCTTCCAACGGGGCACAACTTCCTCACGATTAAACGTCAATGCTACTGAATTCGTTCCTTTACGGCGGATGGAAAATTGCCAACAGGAATCCCATGCCATCACAACAACAAGAAAGACATCAAATATCATGGAAAACGAACATCGGCTATTAGAGAAAGCAGTAAGTGAAACTGAAGGCAATCAGAACAGTGATACGTTTAGTGCTAACCGTGGTGTCGCTGCATTTCCCTGTGATAAGAAACTCAGCTACGAACGCTACGAAGGAGGGCGGTGTGAAGGTACTAGAAGACCTAGCGGAGACAGGAGTGACAGGAGTGTGAAATTTCAAGGCGTGACGGAAGTGGAGGACAGTAAATCATCAAACGGTACCCTGAAGAGCGAGGGCGAAGGTCAACAGTTGAGTGATACTAGTGAGAAGAAGTGTGTCCGCTGTGGTCGTGGTTTCTATGTAACAATGGAGGGGAAATACGCGACTCAAGAAAAGTGTATTCATCATTGGGGCAAGATAGAGAACGCAGTGGCACCCCAGTTGCCCCAGCCCCACAAGGTCGGTGTCGTGGGTCCTGTGAGAACAATAAGACGTTACAGTTGCTGTGGAGGTAAACCAAATTCAGGTGGGTGTAGTGTGGGACAACTACATGTGTGGAATGGCTTCGGCCCCGGAGTGAACGACTCACTTGATGGTTATGTTCAAACTAGTGTTCGTAAGACATTTCCACCTGATGGGAATTTTGGTATCTATGCAGTAGACTGTGAGATGTGTTACACAGCACGTGGCACTGAACTAATTAGAGTGACTGTGGTGGCGTCTGACGGTAATCTCGTGTACGACAGGTTAGTGAAGCCAGAGAGCGACGTTATAGATTATAACACGAGGTTTTCAGGAATCACGGCACATGATCTCAATGAGAATGCCACAAAGTCATTACGGGATGTCCAGAACGATTTAATGGGCTTCATAAATGCAGACACTATACTTGTGGGTCATGGATTAGAGAATGACCTTCGTGCCCTGCGCATTATCCACGGCAGGGTCGTCGATACATCTGTAATATTTCCTCACTCTAACGGTCTTCCATATCGTCGGTCCCTGAAGACACTCGTAAGCGAGTTCTTGCAGAGAGATATTCAGCAGGATTCATCTGGACACTGCAGTTTTGAGGATGCAAGGGCCTGCATGGAACTGATGTTGTGGAGGATCAGAACAGATTTTGACTGCATTTTTCAAAGTGGTGTACAAAATTTTTTGCAGTTGCAGAATAAATTTGCATGTGTATGCTTTTAACAGATTTTGCCTTTTAATTATTCTGTTGTTTCTTAAACGAGTCCTGTTGTTCTAAGTTTATTCACCAAATTATGAATTTTGTCTGTTGTGAACTTTAATGTTAAAATTTTCGATGACATTTGCTAACATATCTGTATTTCACATAGGTGTGATGCAGAAATATGCGTTGCTCTAAAGTATGTAGAGCCCTGCCATGCAATGCCACACTGCTGACTAACTGTTAACTGGGAACAGATGGCTCATCATGCTGACAACTGTTGAAAAATCATAAACTCTCTTGTATGAATATAATATCATGCAGAGATCTACAAGTTATTTTCATTCATTGACAAATAAAAGGGATGTAACAAGGCTGCCTCATCATGCCGCTTTCAAATTCAGTATGACAAGACGATGATATAGACAAGGCAAAATATTTACAGCAGTTAAGATAGATGATAACTGTATCCTGTAGCAAAGAATATTGAAATTTTTGATGAAGTTTTATCACAGCCTAACTGATAATTTTCTGAATTAGGAGATCCCACTGATACATTTTTTATGTTTTATCATGACCAAATTGATGATGATGAATTTAGTGAGCTGATTGGCAGGTGATATATTTCTACATTCGGTGAACTCACAGTTCCTATGGGTTAGGTTGGTGTTTATAGATACTCTGAAAAGCTACTGGTTTCACTTCCGCTATATACATTACTCTTACTGATACAATTCACTGATGATAGTGATGATAGCCACAACACAACTCCACCCATGTGATGTGCATAAATATTACAGTATATAAAAATATGGGGTAAGCTACCAAAACTCAATATAAAATAGGCATAAATAAATCAAACCAAAGTAAATCTACCCCATTCTAAGTGTCTTGAAGTCTTGTTGCATGTGCATTGGACCATCAGATTGTCGCTGAGATTGTTTGTCAAGTCTGCAACCTCCATAAGGTAGGGAAGTCTGTTGTCTTTTGCAGGTTCCTGGGGCATCTCAGATCAGAAGTGAGGCTACCAGTGCCATTGCTAAGAAAGACATTTTCCATGGAGACCAGGTATCAGCTCAAGTCATGGGCAGTGGTGTCCATGCCTATCTTTGCACTGTTGAGCCTTCTAGGCAAGACAAGGGGACCGACACAAAGCAGCGGATTGTGAGCAGTGAGAGTGTGTTCAGGCATGGCAATCCTCAGCAGCATCAGAAGAGAGAAAGATATGGTCACATCTTCAGATTTGTCACGCTCGCTTAACAGGCAGACATTTGTTGTGTGGTAAGCAGTGTAGTGCAGTCCGTACTGTTTCTGATATATAATGAATGTCATACATTTCACTACATCCTTGACAGTGAACATGGTGGATTTTATGACAGTCTGGCATTCATAAACAGTATGGGTCTTGGAAAATATGAGGGCTGTTTGGAAGGTAGCATCTGGTGGGCTGTTGGCAAAGCAAGGAATTTGAAAGAATGTTATCTTATACATAATTAAAGGTGCTCCCTCTACATCATTGCCCCCGGAATTGGAGTCCTAGTGGTAATAGGGATTGGCTTTTTCTTTTGGCTGTTTTGGGGGAGGTCTGCTGCCTGTGAGCTCAGCCACCTGTTGACATGTTCCATCAGCTTCTCATTATGGCTGAAGCACTGTGATCTCACCTAGTTCTTCGGATAGATGAACAGGTGGTAGGTGCTTTGATTGAGATTGGGGCTGTAAAGAGGGTGGTCAAACAATTCCCATTCAAAATGCTCCATAAGTGCTAGAATGTGAGCAGTGTGTGTGCGTGTCTGTTATCATGGAGAAGCACTACACCGGATGTCATTCAGTGCACTTTGTTTTGAAAGGCCTTGTGCAGTTTTTTAGAGTTTCGTAATACAAAATGTGACTGAGCTCCCAGGCAGCGGATGTCTGTAATCATTTTTTTATTCATTGCTTGTTTTGTTGGCAGGTCACAGGAGGTTATTTTCCAAATAGCCCTTGCATTTACAGGGGTACATGTTAGCGTACTTGGTTGAGGCACTATGCTACAAGCCAGAAAGTTTCGGGGTCGAGTCTCAATGTGGTGGACTTTGTCAATTGGCCTAATCCTTCTAGCTGCAATATGGGCCTGTCTCTGACTCAACCTCTAACAGAAATGTGTACCAGGAATATTCCAGGGGGCTGAAGGGTGGCCGGCGTGTAAGGTTGACAACCTTACCGCCGTCTTTGAGCCAATGATCTAGATCAGTGGTTCTGAACCTTTATGAGACCGTGGCCCAGTAAGTTCTTTTCTTATAAGACGAGGGCCCAGTCCCAACAAATTTACTCGTAAATACCTTTCCAGTTTTGTTAAAGTTCATGCATTAAGCTAACATAATATTAGTAATTAATTATAGCATAATCATAAAGAGTATTAGTACACTTATGTATACAGTGTCGCATGTTGACAAACATAAAATTACATTTAAATTAGTTATCAATCACTGGACTAATGAAATCTTGTAGCATTTTGTAGTTTCCTCAGACCAACATCATTAAATTAATTTGTGCTAATTTTCATTGACATATCCCACGCTGATCACCAAAAACTTGTGTTATTCAGCTTAAATTGATTATTGTATTATTAAATTGAGTTTAACGATGTTGGTTTGAAAAAAAACTGTAGTGAGAAAAATATTTATGCATTGTAACTCACCATAGAAGTCAGCTGAGTAGGGGAAGAAGCAGAAGGATGTCAACTTGCGAAGAAACAGTATTCAGTATTATTAGATTTGAGAACTGGATACAGACTGCCTTAATCTTCAATTTCAGTGGAAACATTTTCTTTATACTTCCATGCTGATTGGTCACTGACATTTGCAACTGAGATGTTATTTCGCGCAGTTCTGAGAATAGAGGATATGCCACCCATTGTTGTAAGTGGTTTGCAGGCAATTTTTATGACTGGTCGTAAACATCAGTATTGCCTTTCCCGAATGTTGAAAGATTTGGATGTCTGAAAATTCCCTATCCCTTACGCATCATAGTTTGCAAATTTTCAAGTGTTAATATTTGTGCATCATGAGCCGAAAGACCATTTATAGCAGGATAAACTTGGAAATTGATATGAATACTCTGTCTGTGAAAAAGTTATCAGTGAGATAGAGGTTCAACTTGTTCATTTTGTAAAGTCAATTATCTGTACTAAATTATATGTATATAATAAGCGTACATGTTACATAATAAACCGGATGATATTCCTGTCTGGAGCCCTAGAGAAACATAAATTACATAGTTTCATCTTATTTATAATACTCTTTAGAGGTTCAATTTTCATTTCTCAATACTTAAATCAGATAGGCCCAGCCCTTGATATAATATATAGTCTTTTTCTAAAATACAAACTCCAACATTCCTAAATATACTCTGTGACAATTCAGTAGCTGATTATGTTGAGTTTCTTTCTGTAAATCTTAAGCAATCCTTAAATCCTTAGCTACATTACAAGTCATAAGTTCAATTCATTGTACTGACAGTTTTAGCTTAAAAATTTATATAACATACTTTTTACATCGTCTCTGTTTACAGTGAAGTACTCTTCTATAGTGTAACCGTACGCACTCTTCACAGATAAGTCTTATTTGTTTGTAAGTAATGATAAAGTTTAGCTGTGGAAATGAGATGCCCCGGAGGGATCATGGTTCTGTGAACTGGCCTTTTGTCACAAGGGACAGAAGGGAGGTTGGTGAGTCCATTGCATTCAAGGGGGGGGGTAGGTATACCTTCTTTCGTCCGTGCCTGTGGGGGTGGAGGAGCTGTGGATAGAAGCTTTGAGGTGTGCAGACCGGAAGGGGTACATGCGTTTGGTCATGAAGCCCTCCCAGTGGAAGGTTTGAGATCGCAGTAAGAATGTGGTTTCGAAAAGCAGCAGCGGGGGTAATAGAGTAGTGAGGGAGTAGAAGTCAAGCAGTGGGTGAGTAGAAACCAGGGAGTGAGGGTGTTCATGTGGAACCTGTGCTGAGGGATTAACCGATCGACCCCGCATCCAAAATGACGTAAGCGAGCCAACACCCGTGTACCCCTGGGATACAAGAGTCATACCGCTGAATTTAGTCGAGGCACTACCCCGTGAGGAAGTAAAGCATGTGGGGCGGGTGTAATAGTGTATAAGGAACTAGCAGATAATTCTTTAGCACTAATTTAAACTTTTTAGTATCGTTCCTTCCGTTTTGTTACTATGTGGCAGATTATTGGACTTTTTTATGCGAGTAGACCCCTTTTTGATATAGTGATAAGTCTGATGAAGGTAGGTGAAAGTTATATTTTTGTCTGGTATTCATGTTATAAAAGGTAAACCTATCCCTGTAACAGGCTGTGAAGGCTCATGGGGTTCTCAGCCTTACACACAGGCCGGCTGCCCTTTACCCCCACGAAGATTGCTGGTACTTATTTCTGTTAGAGGCTGAGTTGACCACAGGGAAATAGTGCAGCTGTAAGGATTATGAAAATTAAAAGAATCCCATTGTTTCATCAGAAATCAAACCCGCGACTTTCCAGCTTGTAGCATAGTGCCTCAAACCAACTGTGCTACCATGTGCCCTACAGTATTCATGTTATAGACATCTATATTTAATATTAATTGATCCTTGTAAATAAGGAACATGAGAAGCAATAATATGTATTGCAATTGGAATGGAAGACTGTTTAAGTACTTAAATAAATCTCTGCATGAATCTCTACTTCTGCATCCTGTAATAATTCTAGTCATATTCTTTTAACTTAAAAGATGTTTGTATTGTGTGTAGAATTTCTCCAGAATATCAATTGATAGCTTATAACGGAATGAAAGTAAGCATGGTAAACTATCATCAGTGTTTCCTGTGAAATAAGAGGCTGAACAGATCTGACTGCATAGCAAGCTGAACTCAGTTTAGGTACAAGTTGCTCAATATGTATTTTGCAGGACAGTGTACTCTCTAAATGTATTCGAAGGAATTTTATGTCACATTCTTTAGAGATTAATTTATTGACATAACTGATGACAAGATGAAATTGGTGGCTGTTTTTGGTTGGTAATTGTATGTAAA
>NW_019737106.1:0-422 GCF_002891405.2 Cryptotermes secundus
TAGGCGTCTAGTTTGGCCATCAAATCTTCTTTCAGCATTTCGAATGGTTCTTCCATTTTGTAGCAGTAAAATATTCGATGCACAACAATTCGTATGTGGCGTGTTTAAGTTCGTAACACTTCTGACACCAGTTGTCACGTGTCTTGAGTTCGAATCTCGTTGATCACGTGTCTAAGTTCTAATCCCACTTCTGACACCAGTTGTCGCGTATCGGGCGTATATCGCGACGAATACTTCACGAGGTATTTGATGTAGCGAATTTTATTTCACATTCGCACTTACAGTCACCCAAATTACAGATTTACGATTACTGCTATCTGCAGTATCACAAATAGTACACTCCAAATGCCAGAATACAACTGACTAGTTGCTGGCTAACTCGGCGGTAGCTCCAGGACTCACTGACTGACTCAGTACAACTA
>NW_019737106.1:580-869 GCF_002891405.2 Cryptotermes secundus
GCGACCGCGACTCGGTGACGTCACCGCGGAGGGGAGTGGCGGGGCGGGAACTCGCCTATTACCGTAAGAACGCGAGCGTTACGTTACCGCCACGTACCGCTGGGGAGGTAGGGGTATTTATAATGTATTTATAATGACATAAAATACTAATTTAAGTTATAAAATTAACCCAGAGAATGAATTGAATTGTTGTTTGTTACGTTCATGGTATCTGTCGTGCCTAATTGTTGTTATATATAAACATTATTTATGTTGGTGTCCATTATCGCAATTATAGTAAATTTATAAT
>NW_019737107.1:0-1074 GCF_002891405.2 Cryptotermes secundus
TGCGTTGCTAGCTTGCCGGCTTTGCGTTCCTAAATTGCCAGCTTTCCGTTGCAGCTTTCCAGCTATGCGTTGCTAGCTTGCCATCTTTGTGTTCCTAGCTTGCCAGCATTGCGTTGCTAGCTTGCTAACTTTCCGTTGCTAGCTTGATAGATATGTGTTGCTAGCTTGCTTACTTTGCTTTACCAGCTTGCTAGCTCTGCGTTGCTAGATTGCTAGCTTTGCGTTGCTAGCTTGCTAGGTTTGCTTTGCTAGCTTACCTGTTTGCGTTTCTAGATTGCCAGTTTTGGGTTTCTAGTTTGTCAGATTTCGTTGCTGGCTTGCTAGATTTGCGTGGCTAGCTTGCTAGCTTTACGTTGCTACCTTGCTAACTTTCTGTTGCTAGCTTTGTGGCTTTTCGTTTCTAGCTTGCTAGCTATGTGTTGCTAGTTTGCTAGATTTTCTTTGCTTGCTTGCTTTGCGTTTATTGCTTGCAAGTTTTCTTTGCTATCTTGCTAGCATTGCGTTGCTAGCTTGCTAGCTTTGCGTACCCATCTTGCTAGCTTGGCGTTGCTAGCTTGCAAGCTTTGTGTTGCTAGCTTGCTAAATTGCTAAATTTGGGTTGCAACTTGCTAGCATTGGGTTGCTGTCTTGCTAGGTTTGCGTTGCTAGCTTGCTAGCTTTGAGTTGCTAGCTTGGAAGCTTTTCGTTGCTAACTTGTTAACTTTGCGTTGTTATATTGGGTGCTTTGCGTTGCTAGCTTGGTAGTTTTGCTTTGCAAGCTTGGTAGCTTTGCGTGTCTTGCTTGGTAGATATGCGTTGCTAGCTTGCTTTTTAAGTTCTCGCTTTCTTGCTTTTCGTTGCTAGCTTGCTATCTTTGCGTTTCTAGCTTGCCAGCTTGCTAGCTTCCCGTTGCTAACTTGCTAGGTATGCGTTGCTAGCTTGCCAGCTTTGCGTTGCTATCTTGAACTTTTCGTTGCTAGCTTGCCAGCATTCGCTGCTAGCTTGCCAGCTTTGAGTTGCTAGCTTGCTAGTTTTCTTTGATAGCTTGCTGATTTGCGTGGCTAGCTTGCCAGCTTTGCGTTGCTACCTTGCTAG
>NW_019737108.1:0-201 GCF_002891405.2 Cryptotermes secundus
ACTTGTCCTATATCATGTACAATGATCCATGGATATGATATGAAAGAAAAGAAAGAAAGAAATTCAAATTAAATTCTGATGTCTATAACATGAATACTAGACAAAAATATAACTTCCACCTACCCTCATCAACTTTATCAGTATATCAAAAAGGAGTCTACTTTACTGGCATAAAAGTGTTCAACAATCTGCCACAAAGTA
>NW_019737108.1:434-730 GCF_002891405.2 Cryptotermes secundus
GTATCTTAGTGAGATAGGATGGTATGGCATGGATTGGAATGATCTGGCTAAGGATAGGGACCAGTGGAGGGCTCTTGTGAACACAGTAATGAATCCTTCAGGTTCTACAAAAGGCTGGAAAATTCTTGAGTGGCTGCACAATTGGCAGCTTCTCAAGAAGGGCTCAGCTGCATAAGTAAGTTTAACCTTTAAGTGCCGAAGTGCCCCGTTTGTGCCAGTGGTGAGTAAGGTCGTCGTGGCCGAAGTACCCTGTTTTGGCCACTCGGGCATTTAAACTCTGCTAGGGGAAGCGCGCG
>NW_019737109.1:0-633 GCF_002891405.2 Cryptotermes secundus
ACTGACATCTGTCTGGTCTATACATTATCTTTGCTATCCACACACATCAATTTGGTTTCCCTCAATTAGCACTTATAAAATCTTCAGTTCTAACTTTAAAATCTTTAAAATTTGTCTCTAAATTTTAAAATTTAAAATTGTCAGGGCTTCTCGCCGTACGTCTATAGTGCTGCAGCAGCTACTTCTTGTTTCCAGCACAGTACAGGTGTTATCTGTAATACACAAATATTCTTATTACTATCTTATGTATGTAATGTTTTCTTATGTGTTCATACTGTTATTTGTACTTACTCTGTGTTGTTTCCCTGTGTGCGTGCCGCTGCTTAACTTTACTACATGTGCTGTCTGATGTATTGTGTGCTGTGTTTTATGTAGGGGGGGGATTGGTGGTGGGGAGAGGGAGGTACCGTTAGTCTGTATAGATTTCGTGTATCGTTTGAAATATGGGATTGTGTGTCTCTATGTGTGTGTCATTCATGTGTAGGCCTTTCTTACTTATTTTATATATATGGTATTTCTCTAATGTATTCAAATGTCTGCATTTCTTTCCCATTGTTACAACTTCCATTACCTCTGTTATTGTTTTGTATGTCCTATATTTAGTATGTGATTTGAGTACCTGGAATTGCTATT
>NW_019737110.1:0-259 GCF_002891405.2 Cryptotermes secundus
ACTGCGACCATTTGTTGATCTATTGTGCGTCCCCCTTTAATTATTTTAACTAGTCGCTATGCCCTTCCAGTACTGGGGCTCGCTATCAGCCCCGTCTGCCAGTGAGGTCGGCCCTCTCCGGTAGTGGTCCCCGATACTTCCCCATCTACTGGAGGAATTGGAAACTACTTGGGCGGGAAACTTTGCATAATTTTGCTCACAGGTCTCCTAGAGACATGAGGATCTTTTATGTGCCGTAAATCTACGACACAGGACACAT
>NW_019737110.1:264-687 GCF_002891405.2 Cryptotermes secundus
ACCTTTATCGGACGGGCCATTTAATTTCCGGTAGGGGCAGCTGGACGGAGTTTATTTAAATGCCCGCCCTTCTAGAGCAATGAAATTGTAAGGATGTTTCTAAAAATGGTGTAATTTCTACATATTTTATGATAAACGATCGAAATGAACGCTCCTTTAATGTAGAAAGAATATAGAATCAGATATTCTAATTTACAGATTTTAATATCTGTAAAAAAAATGTTACACTCATTCCAAAAAAAAAATCCCGAAATTCATACATGTTCTGCACCATGCGTTCTAGCAGTGTAATACATATTCTGCACCATGCGTTTTAGCAGTGTAAAAGTCCTTGTCGCCACCTCATACCATACTATCGCATGTTGAAGTTTATTTATTGTATGGTACATGACGGTATGCAGAGACTGTGGGCGTCTGATATTC
>NW_019737111.1:0-892 GCF_002891405.2 Cryptotermes secundus
TGGAGTATAGCAGCCGTCGCGGAAAGAAGAACCGGACGTGTGTGAAATTGTGTAATTAGGAGTGTGTGTGATACAGTGATACACAGCTCCCCTACTGTAAACGTGTAGACCACTGAAGACAGAGCGAACTGATTTGCGCATAGGGTTATAAATCGTGAAACCCCGCAACAGTGTTGACAGATTAATGCGATTAGGGTTATAAAGTGTGAAACCCCGCAACTGTGAGATAAGTAATTGTAGCCGTTGTTTGTAGATTGTTAAATAAACTAATTAACCATTTCTACGGCGTCTTCAGTAACCGGAAACACGTTACAATATAAATATGATTATGGGAACGCAGAAACCACATTTGTGGCGCGTGCAACGGAGTAGATTCTGGATCCATCACATCACCCCAACTGGGTGATGTGATTCGAAAATATTGGGTCATTCAGTCAATTCCACGTGGGTTAAAGACGCAACATTTGAGCAAGGCGAACTACGCCGAGCGAACACGGTTCATGCTGACGTCCTCTTCGACATGCGAGACTGGACGGTACTAGCAAGAACCTCGGTGTCCAGATACGAAGGCGGAGTGTAGAAGATTCACGATGATCTGCGCCAGGAGCCTTATGGTAGTATAAATTAATATGGAAAAATTTGTTGTATTTCTTTCTCAGATAGGTGAATACAAGCGAAGTGATTTATCTTAAATAGTATTCCCATGTGCAGTCACTTCCATACTCTGCGTGTTATTCAGTCATTTTCACAAGGGATAACGACGCAAGACTTGAGCAAAGCGAAATACGCCGGACGAACACGGTTCATGCTGACGTCCTCTTCGACATGCGAGACTGGACGGTACTAGCAAGAATCTCGGTGGTCCAGATCCGGAGGCGGGCCGTCGAAATTT
>NW_019737111.1:1216-5049 GCF_002891405.2 Cryptotermes secundus
CCTACTTACACAAATTCTCCAGGAGGCATGTAGCTAATTGTGTACACAGAGTCCTTAGCAAATGACGTTGAAGGTGCCTTGTAAAATCTCTGCGGCTTACAACTTTCAGCAGATATGCAATTCCCAAATGGCTGGTAGGATGCAGTGTAAGTTGTTTCAAAACACATATTTCCTTCAAGCGAAAGATTGTCTGGCCGTCGCAAAGATTTGCGGCGACACAGTGCAGTAGTATCTGCGTCGGTTCCAGGATGAATGTAGCTCAGTGTGTACACCGAGTCCTTAGCAAATGGTGTTGAAGGTGCCTTATAATATGTCTGCGGCTTACAGCATTCAGCAGGTCTGCAATTCCCACTTGACTGGTAGGATGCAGTGTAAGTTGTTTCAAAACACATATTTCCTTCAAGCGAAAGATTGTCTGGCCGTCGCAAGGACTTGCGGCGACACTGTGCAGCAGTATCGGTGTCGGTTCCAGGATGCATGTAGCCCAGTGTGTACACCGAGTACTTAGCAAATGGTGTTGAAGGTGCCTTATAACATCTCTGTGGCTTACAACTTTCAGCAGGTCTGTTATTCTCAATTGGCTGGTAGGATGCACTGTAAGTTGTTCCAAAATTCATATCTCCTTCAAGAGAAAGATTGTCTGGCCGTCGCAAAGACTTGCCGCGACACTGTGCAGCAGTATCTGCGTTGGTTCCAGGATGCATGTATCTCAGTGTGTACACCGAGTACTTAGCAAATGGTGTTGAAAGTGCCTTATAACATCTCTGCGGCTTATAACTTTCAGCAGGTTTGCAATTCCCACTTGGCTGGTAGGATGCACTGTAAGTTGTTTCAAAACTCATATCCCCTTCAAGAGGAAGATTGTCTGGCCGTCGCAAAGATTTCTGGCGACACTGTGCAGCAGATTCTGCGTCGTTTCCAAAATAATACAGTTTGTATGCAGAGCCGTCTTCGAATGGTACAGTTGGCTTCTTATATACACTTATAGGCTTGCATGACTTCGCAGGCCAAAGTTGAATGTTCTAAGACCCATTCCTTCCGAATGTATTACTTCTCATTTTTTCTGAAGTTCCGTTGCGTTTGTGAAAGCTGCCGCAGCACTTAAAAACATTTGAATTCCTCTTGTTCCAGCAGATTATCTAATAATTACTGTTCTTGTTTCAAGTTAAGACGGCGTTCTAATTCTCACTCTTACAGATTGCTTTACACAGGTCTGGTCTCTTTAGTTAGCTTCGTAAGAATGAAATCGAGATCACTGTCTCCAAAAGTACCGTTACTGCTCTGCATGAAATCGTTGTCTCGGAAACGTGTCTGAATATTCTGTTGGATAAAAAAGGATGTCTCTCTATTAGTTCAATATCTTGGAAATTCAGGCGTTTTGGGCGTCATTGCATATTGTTCGTTCCTAAGTTCCGCTACAGCTCTGCATTGATGCGCTGTCTCGGAAACTTGCTCTGAGGGTTTCGTTTCATTGGAATGGGAGTCTCTGTATTAGTTCAATGGCCAGGAAATTCAGGAGTTTTTGGCGTCATGGCATATTGTACGTGCCTGGATGGTACTATTTCTAAGAAGCCAAAAGTCGTATTTAAATCGAGTATGTAGTGTTGTTTTTTAAAATTACTCATAAATCATGCCAGAGTCGCTTAGCCCATTTTCCTTTCATTAATGAAGTACGTGTAGGCTCTATAGCTACGCACCTGTATAAACGTCCCTTCCAGCAACGTTTGAATGTGTAAACCTATTTTCGAGAATCTCGTAATATATATCATGACATTTTGAGCCCATCGGAATGCCCCAATTCGTAAACATTCCCATTAGTAATACAAACATTACGTTCTCTCAAATTGCTCAGCAGCCTTAAAGTTTTCGTAAACACTTTCCCCAGACAACGAATACGCTTTGAAGAATAGTGGAGCTGTTGGACGCAGAGTTTTTATGTGGTTCGTGCTTGGTCTACGTTCGAGTGCGATAATATTCCTGTTGAATCAGAATGTCTAGACTCTCAGAGACATCAGAGAACAAACTGTTTTTCCTGGGTCCATTTGGCAGTTGTGAAATAACGTGATTTCTGCTAATATCAATGTGTTCGTAACGTGTAAAATAAATAAATATTATTTTCAAGAGCAGTAGAGAAATCTAGTCATATATATATGTTTTTGAGCGCAATATTACAGTAAGAACTAGTGTTGTTTATTTAGTTAGAAGATTAAGAAAGAAAAGGGGTTGCTGTTAGGGCTCCAGTGACAGTTAGTATGACTGCATAAATGCAAATACACGTTGTATATTAGAATTGGTAATCATATTTATTGAAATTTTACAGAACCTTGAATACAAGTTTCACTAATTCACACATTTAACAATTCTCTGTAGCACACGCTTGAATCGTATTTAAACTGATGCTGTTATGTAACCACTGTGTATCCATTCATATAGTCTCAGAGGGAACCATGCTTCGAGAAATAGTTCCAGTTTTGCCCGTGTATCTCACCTAGCAATGGATCAAATACTGTTGCGTACTTACCGTGCCGTTGCCTAGGAATGAACGTTATCTCGTTGTCTGTTTATGGATCGTTGCCTAATAATTAGTCTATATGAAAAAAAATGTTAAGTCTTCTCTTCGTATGAGCGCATGGGTTTTGACTTTCCTTTGATCAAGGGGATTATAATATAAATATGATTATGGGATAGCAGAAACGCACATTTGTGGCGCGTGCAACGGTGTAGATTCTGGATCCATCACATCAGCCCAACTGGGTGATCTGATTCGAAAATATTGGGTCATTCAGTCCATTCCACGTGGGTTAAAGAAGCAACATTTGAGCAAGGCGAACTACGCCGAGCGAACACGGTTCATGCTGACGTCTCTTCGACATGCGAGACTGGAAGGTACTAGCAGGAACCTCGGTGGTCCAGATCCGAAGGCGGAGTGTAGAAGATTCACGATGCTCTGCGCCAGGAGTCTTCCCGTAGAAAAAATTAATATGAAAAAAATTATGTAGCATTTCCTTCACGGATAGGTGAATGAAAGCCAAGTGATTTATCTCCGTCTGTTTTGCCATGTGCATTCACTTCCATACTCTGCCTGTTATTCAGTCCTTTTCACTAGGGATAACGACGCAAGACTTGAGCAAACCGAACTACGTCGGACGAACACGTTTCTTGCTGACGTCCTCTTCGACATGCGAGACTGGACGCTACAAGCAAGAAACTCGGTGGTCCAGATCCGAAATCGGACCGTCGAAGTTTCACGATGCTTCGCACCAGGATTCTTCCCGTAGAACAAATTTAATTTGGAAAAAATTGTAGCATTTCCTTCACCGATAGGTGAATCCAAGCCATGTGATATATCTTCTACTGTTTCCCACGTGCATTCACATCTTTACTCTGCGTGATACAATAATCAACATTCACAACAGGTGGGGCACTGTTGGTCTGTCGAGTCTCTTTCTTCATTTCCTACTTACACAAGTTCTCCAGAAGGCATGTAGCTAAGTATGTACACAGAGTCCTTAGCAAATGGCGTTGAAGGTGCCTTTTAAAATCTCTGTGGTTTACAACTTTCAGCAGGTCTGCAATTCCCAAATGGCTGGTAGGATGAACTGTAAGTTGTTTCAAAACACATATCTCCTTCAAGCGAAAGATTGTCTGGCCGTCGCATAGACTTGCCGCGACACTGTGCAGCAGTATCTGCGTCGGTTCCAGGATGCATGTAGCTCAGTGTGTACACCGAGTCCTTAGCAGATGGTGCTGAAGGTGCCTTATAATATCTCTGCGGCATATAACTTTCAAGCAGGTCTGCAATTCCCACTTGGCTGGTAGGATGCACTGTAAGT
>NW_019737112.1:0-675 GCF_002891405.2 Cryptotermes secundus
TAAGGGACCAAGGGGAAGAAGAAGCAGAGATACTCTCCAACCCCAGGAATATAGATGCGAGTATATAGCCTCCCTATACACAAGACCTTCCATGCGTGATGAAGCATCACACCCTGTAAGAGGTAGCCCCGTTGAACACCTTAACAGAACATGGTGGATCTAGAGGAGTAAACCTCGAAAAAAATCCCCTAGCAGAAAGAGTACACTACCGTGCTGATGGACTACAGGAGCACCTGCGGCGGAGGGTGAGAAGCCATAAACGGTGAACTCCAAGGAGCGTCGACCCTTGGTTACAAGCAGCCTTACTTGGGCAAGCGGGGCAATACCGTAGCGGACAGAATAATTCCCTAGCTACTCGTGGGACAGCGATGGAAAAAAATGCAAATGAATATATGTACAAAGGCAGAAGGAGTAGAGCGCAATCATCTAACGATCAACAAGGCAAGAATGGTAACCACAAATAGGAAACTCAACGTGGACCACCTCCAAAACAACCCAATGTCGTGGAATCAAACAACGAAGACAAAGCTAATATACGGACCCAATGGAACAAAGAGGAAATGAAGGAAGTTGTGTGGTGTTTCCTGGCATCAACAGGCAATTACAAGGAAGCATATGAATTATGGAGAAGCAGAAATTTAAAAGTAAGGCCAGCAATGAATGCAAAGCTACTGC
>NW_019737112.1:1983-2523 GCF_002891405.2 Cryptotermes secundus
ATTTTTCAGAAGTACAAAATGACAAATGCCAGAGAAGTAGCAGAGTTAATAGAAAAACTAAAGCAGAAAATACAAGCAAGGGCTCAAAGAATTAGAAGATATGAAAAAAGGAAAAGCCAATACATCCACAATAAAATGTTCAAGGAAAACACAAATCGATTTTATGACACCTGGGGGCAAAAGCTATAGAGGTCACAGCTCACCCCAATATGCAGGAAGTAGAGTTCTACTGGCAGGCAATATGGGAAATGGAAACACGACACAATGAAAAGGCAGAATGGATAAGAAGAGAGGAAAAAGGAAAAGAAGGAACCAGCGACATGAAGTGGATGCCTATAAAAACTACAGAATTTACCTCAGTTTTGGCCAAAACGCACAACTGGAAGTCTCCTGGAAGTGATCAAATACAAAATTACTGGCTAAAAGCATTCCCAGTTATGCTCAGTTATATTGTAGAAGCTTTCAACAAAATAATAGAAAAACCTCAACAAATGCCCGAATGGCTGACTACAGGAATAACATACCTACTTCGTAAATCGA
>NW_019737112.1:2614-30743 GCF_002891405.2 Cryptotermes secundus
CCAGTCCCTGCCCATCAGGCAGAGTCAACCTGTATACATATGTTATCAATATACATTTATTTATATGTTTGGAAACGCCAGTGTTTATGTATACTTGTGTAATGTGTTCCCTACCAGTTCGGACTAGCCGATCCGTCCAGCTTGGCCCATAGTACCGACAGTGGTTTTCCTCTCCCGAGATCCCTTACTCGACCTTGGGGAAGCATAGTACATCACGTTACAAGCAAGTCGTTTGTTATGAGCCTGTCCATTACTCATTTGTGCAGGGGTTCACGGGTCTAAGTGGGTAGAAGAACTGGGTTCTTTACCCACAGGGTCAAGGGACACGGCTCAAAAGGAAGAGAAGGAACCAGCGACATGAAGTGGATGCCTATAAAAACTACAGAATTTACCTCAGTTTTGTCCAAAACGCACAATTGGAAGTCTCCTGGAAGTGATCAAATACAAAATTACCGGCTAAAAGAATTCCCAGTTGCGCACAGTTATTTTGTAGGAGCTTTCAACAAAATAATAGAAAAACCTCAACAAATGCCCAATGGCTGACTACAGGAATAACATACCTACTCCTAAATCGAAAAACACTATGGACCCAAAGAAATACCAACCGATTACTTGTTTATCGACTATGTATAAGATGCTGACAGAAATTATTGCCAGAAGAATTTCGTTATATTTGCAGGAGCACAACCTATTGCCAGAAGAACAAAAATGATGTCATCCAGGAAGTAAAGGATGCAAGGACCAGCTGCTGATATCAAAAGCAATACTTGAGGACTGCGGGAGGAGGAAAAAGAACCTAAACATGGCTTGGATTGACTATCAAAAGGCATTTGATGGAGTGCCCCACAGCTGGATAGAAAAGTCAATGGAACTAGTGTAACCGTCCTCTCTGTATACTCCGTTGCGACGTCTTCGTCGGAAGCGCCTCTTCTTCAACTGCTCTCCTCACCCTCTCCTTCTGCTTCTTGTTGATGACACCAACTACCCTTTTATTTCTTCTTAATTTATTTTCTCAGGGTTAGGATAAACTTCTCAGTGTTGGTAGGATTAAGTTTCTCAGGGTTGATAGAATCAACAAGGGCGAGGTTGTTGGGAGCGGTAGAGTTGAGTTCTCTGTCTCAAGGTCTTAAAGGGCCACACATAGAAAGGCAGGTAGGACACTTTTATGTAATATCACCACACTTGAATTTCAGACTTATTATTATTACTCTTGATCAATTGCGACACTTTCATTTTACAATTTAGCAAACACTTGTTAATGTCGGATTCTTTGCTACCTTCTAAATTTAGCTCGTCCTGTTTAATATTATTATTATTATACTTCTATCCGTGGTTTCACACTTCACAACAGATTATTACACTTTATCATTACAGCTTGTGACTACAAAGTTATTTCTGATCTAGATAGCCCCATATGTGACTTTCCAATCCCGATTTCCGACTTCACGTCTAGTCCTTTCGACCCCCGGTTTCCGACTGACGCTGAAAAATGACGCTTCCTCGGACATTCAATTCCTGGCTTTCACAAGAGTCCTTGTTCTCTCACACACTCAAATTTCGGTGATTGGTAAGTTTAAAATTTAGAGGTGTTCTAATTAGACATTCCTCCAATCACTTTAACTCTTACAAAGGGGTGAAGAAATTCTGTCTTAACCAACTCCTGTCAAAATAGTGACGAATGTATAGCGTGGCTTGGGTCGTAAACCAATAACCCTGCTCTTCTATATAGCTCGTAGAAAATTTGTCAGCTAAAGAATTCACAAAGACTTCAATGGCCATTCTTTACGTAACTTTCTCTTAATAAATCTTCAACGGGTATTTCTCTGCTTTTGGTGTAAGCGTGGGAAGACGCTAGCTCTTAAATACAAGAATTGACCTAAGTCTCACTACACTTGTTCACGTCCTTACATTTAACAATTAAATTTCAAATTAATATCATAAATCACATTTAAATAGGCAGCACGGCAGTGGAACGGTTACACTAGTAGGAGTGAATGATAGCATAGTGAAACTTTGCAAACACTCCATGGAAAAATGGAACACAAAGCTTCAGCTGAGAACAAACCAGGAACTCATGCAATCACAACCCATTAAAATAAACAAAGGAATATTTCAGGGTGACTCATTATCACCACTGCTCTTTTGCATAGCACTTATTCCGCTCACTCATGAATTAAACAGATCTGGTTGTGGGTACCAGGTGCATCAATCTGAAAGGAAAATAGGTCACTTGTTGTATATGGATGACTTGAAACTGTTAGGAAAAAGTGAGGAAGAATTGAGGGACGAGATTAAAATTGTAAAAACATTCAGTAGTGATATAAAAATGGAGTTTGCATTAGAAAAATGTGCCAGAATTTCGATAAAAAAGGTAAGGTTCGAAGAAAAGAGCATGTAGAAAACACAGGGGAGAATGAAATTAAAGAACTAGAAACAAATGGAGCATAGAAGTACCTTGGAATATAAGAGAACCACCAGATATAACACAAGAAAGAGAAAGAAAGATTGAAGAAGGAGTGTGTAAGAAGATTAAGATTGATTTTGAACACAGAACTGAACGTAAAAAACAAAATGCAAGCAATTGGATCATTGGCAGTACCAGTACTGAGATACAGTTTTGGAATTATTAACTTGCACAGAGAGGAAATACAAAAATTGGACAGGAAAACAAGAAAAATGTTAACTACCTATGGACAGCATCACCCAAGAGCAGATATAGACCGTCTGTATGTTCCTAGAAAAGAGGGAGGACGAGGCCTGATACAGATAGAGGCGGCTTACGTGGCAGAAACCACAAACCTAGCGGAATATATAGAAGGAACAGAAGATCAACTGATGAAAAATATTAGGACACACCAACGCAACACAAGTTCTTCGCCGAACACAATCTGCAAGTACACGAAATTTTTACAAAAAAAGACAATAGCTTAGAACACAAAAGAAAAATGGGAAAAGAAAAGAATGCATGGATAATACCCACGCAGCTTAGATGACACTCTGGTGGATAATGAAAAGACCTATCGATGGTTGAAATTTGGAGGCATTAAAGGGCAAGCAGAAAGTTTAATCGTAGCAGCTCAGGACCAAGCAATAAGTACAAACTATTTTAAGAGAATAATATTGAAAGAAGAGATTGGAAGTAAATGTCGACTGTGTAAAGAATACGAAGAAACTATAGACCATTTATCATCAGGATGTCCCATTTTGGTGAAGAACGAACATATAGTAAGGCATGATAAAGTTTGCTTGCATTTACATTACTCAATATGTAAAGAATTTGGAATTGAAGTACCAGACAACTGGTACTCACATGTGCCTAAGTCAGTATGTGAACATGAGGGTATAACGGTGTTATGGAACCAAGGCGTACAAACAGACAGAGAGGTTCTGGTAAACAGGCCAGACATTATAATTAAAAAGAAGCAAAAGAAAACTTGCATACTTATAGATGTATCAGTACCATGGGACAGGAATGTAGTTCAAAAAGAAGCAGAGAAGAAATTAAAATATAAAAATTTAAGCATCGAAATTCAACGAATGTGGAACGTGAAATGTTTTGTGATACCAGTAATTATTGGAGCCACGGGTACAGTCTCGAGAGGGTTGAGAAAATATTTGGAACTAATTCCTGGTAAGCACTCCATAGATTCACTGCAAAAAATCAGCTATCCTGGGAACATCACACAGTACTACAGTGCGAACCTTGAAGCCTGAGTGGTGAGGTGCATCACTGGTTCAAGAAAAGGAATACCAGGAAATAAACCTGTGACAAGAGATGATGATGATAATAATAATAATAATAATAATAATAACAATAACAATAATATTATTAAAAGATCTAGGAGAATGTTCCTGTCTCCGAATATGTCAATATCCCTGCAAACAATACCAGCCTTTAAGCTACTTGCATTTAATTTCCGGTAAGGGCAGCGGTACGGAATAAATTTAAATACCCGCGATTATAAAGCCATAAAAACTGTAATCATTTACTAAATTTGCTCCTATTTCTGCAATTTCTATGATAAACGAACGAAATAAACGCTGCTTTTTTCTCGGAAGAATATAGAATCAGATATTGTAATTTACAGATTGTATAAAACATGTTAAAATTTTTACACTGACTCCAAATAAGAAATTCCCCAGTTTTTTAGTTTCTCTATAAGAATTCATAGAGTTCTCGGTAAGTATGAATGCAGGCTGGTGGGTGACATCACTTGACAGCTATGGCAACACAGAGGATGTTGTGTCTAAAGCTTCTCAGTGTCTAAATCACGTAGTTCTTTCGGTAAGAGAAGAGTGGGCGAGTTAAATAAACTATGTGTTTATTATCGCCCTGGGCTATACAATAAGATTACTGTTCTTATACAGTTCAAGGTTAGCTTTCTTTATGAAATTGCGTTGCAGTTTCATTACACTGAGTACTAGCTTCGTGGCTGGAAGTGTTCTGTCGAAGTATTTCAAAGATTTATCCTACCATGGCGTCGTCTCGTTTGGAAGATTCTGACATATTTCAGCTCATCAATGACTCCGATTCAGATTGCTGTACCGACAATTCTGAGAGTGACGCTGAAGGTAGCGAATCAGAAAGTGATTTCGATGAAGACTCATCATCTTCGTCGGCAACCTAGGGAACACCACACCAGCGTGGCAAAAGGAGTGTGAATACTTTTTCAGGTGGAGCTGTGGGGTTAAAACCCCATGAAACTCCACATGTAAATAAGGTTTCCACCCCCTTCTGCGTTTTCATTCTGTATTTCGCAGAGATTTTCCATCTGCTGGTGGAAGAGACGAACAGATACTACCAACAGCACGTAGACAGACGTCAAGACGGACCTTCTCCGCGGCCTGACGTGACCGAATCCGAGATGTTTCTGTTTCTAGAAATAATCATTAAAATGGGACATGACATTGGAGAGAGACTAACGGACTACTGGCCGAATCTAAAACAATTTGCCACGCCTTTCTACTCTGAGACAATGAAACGCGACCGATTTCTTCACATTCTTCGTTTTCTACATTTTGCACACAACAGTACAGAAATTGACAGGAATGCCGACAGTTACGACCGACTATGGAAAATTCAGATCATCTTCGACACTCTCAATGACGCACTTCAAAAATATTATAACCCTTCCGAACATTTGGCCATTGACGAAATAATAGTTAAATTCAAGGGAAGGGTGATTTTTAAGCAGTACATTCCAAAGAAACACAAACGGTTCGGAATCAAATTTTTAAAAATTTGTGACGCCGCTGTGTATACTTATGACATGAAAGTTTACCTAGGAAAAGACAGGACACGTGCCGACCGAGACGTGACAGCGACACATGCTACATTTAGGGACCTGTGCAGGCGTATTGAGGGCGTAGGTCACAAACTGTACATGGACAATTTTTCTTCTTCGCCCTACTTGTTTGACGAACTGTTGACAAAGAACATAACGTGCTGTGGGACAGTCGGACCTAATCGGAAGGGCTTGCCTGACGATTTTCGAAGAAGACATGTAATATCTTCTTGCTGTGTAAGGCGGGTAAGGGACCCACTAATTGAAGACGAATTTCTATGCTCAACAATTATACTAAGTTTTTATTAAAAGAAGTAAAAGATGTAGATAGTATATCCAGTGTGTATACAGTACAGATTTTCGAAGAAGTCTCCTCCTGTTTTTAATATTACTGGTATTATATATTAAACTTTAAAAAGAGGGCCAAAGAGGGTGGGGGAGTCATGAGTACAGAGTTTAAAGGTTCAGTTGTGTACGTGCGGCATAGCGCGTGGACGAACCAAAAAACTAGACTCTCTTCTCTTCAGCTTGGGCGAACATGTTATCGGAGAGTTAAAAGGTCAGGAGTTGATAACATTTATCTGGCTTGCGACAGACGGCTTCAACTTCTCATGGAGCACCCTCTTGGCTAACACAAAAATTACACATTAAAATAGTATATAGTATGATCAAAAGTCTAAGTACATATTACAATATTACAGACAGTTTCGACTTAGGAAAGGGGACATTCGTGTTAGGGTGAGACAGAACATGACAGCACTAGTTCGGAAGGACAAACGTGACGTTTACATGCTGACAAATATGCACTCTCCTCCAGCAGAAGGCAGTTTCTGTTATGAGCATGGAAATGCCATAAAGCCAGCTGTTGTTGCTGACTACAACAAGCACATGTGTTATGTGGACAAGGTAGACAGGATGGCAAACATTTATGGCATCTGTCGTCGAACCTGGAAATGGACAAATAAACTATTTTTCCATCTCCTGGATCTGACGATTCTGAACAGCCACATCCTGTTGAAATCCTGTGGCGCGAATTGGACGCACAGGGATTTTCGTCTCGCCCTTGTGCGGAACATGCTGGAGCTTGCTGGAAGGGGTCCATCTCGCCCTCAACGGCCCAGGGGTCGAACCCCGGCTGTTAGATCGGAGCCATCTCGAATAGGGGAGGTCACAACACAACATTGGCCGACTTCTTCTATTTCGAATTTGAGTTGTCGTGTGTGCTCTTCTCGTGGGAAACGAAGAGGCGTCCGGACAAATTGCCAGAAGTGCGACATCGGACTCTGCATTTCCGGATGTTTCCGAGAATTCCACACGAAGGCAACATTCCGGTAGATGACGCAGATGGGAAGACAGACAACACATGCAGATGGTGGCCAAAAATGATGTAAGTAGGAAAAGAATTTCTATCTTAAAATTAGATTTTAAAGCAACGTGCACACGAGCGGACTGTGCGACTCCATATGGGGCCATTCGTACCGCTGACTTTATTTTTGCGAACACATATGTGGTCATTAGTAGTTTAAAGGCTAGCAGCTGCTGCACATCCAGCAGAGGGACAATTCTTACATGAGGAGCAGACACTGAACAATGCAAACTTCAGAATATCTCCATCCTCGCCACCAAGACCTGCTATATGCATCGCATCATTAGGGAGGCAATTGAGATTGAACTGCAACCAGGAAATATGAACAGAGAGTGGGGGGTTTGTCTCAGCAAGTCTTGGAAACCTCTCATCTGTTCTCTTAAAAAACCCCCACCGGGATATGACGCCAGATCCAGAAGGCCACACAGGCCATGACCAACCAATATAACAACCCCCCCAGCCTTTAACCTTGCCTTTCTCTCCCCTACACAAAACCACGCTTGTCCCAGCTCCCTTCCCCTACCCCTCCCACACTACTGCTTTCACTTGTATATTTGCCCTTCCCCCCTTCACTCTCTGCTCACACATAGCTGTGTATATTTCCACACAGTCTGCTTTTACCGGTTCTCACGGTCTCTTCGCTTGCAGATTTCTTATATTTTTTCTTCTACCCTGAAGATGGAGGCGATACGTTCCTCCAAAACGTCGGTTAACACCACATATACACGGTGCCAAATCCCAGAAGACTGCTTTCTTCAACGCAAACTCTGATTTACCAACAATTTCCAAAGGAGAAGATCAGAATTTGAAACGAAAGTAAACCTGATTATGAAACGGTGCATCAGGATAATGCCTCCTCATACTTAGCGCGCGATTTTAACTCCTCAAGAGCAAGAGAATAATAATTCAATTCAGTTCGTGTATATTTTCATGCAAACTTAACAGCACAGTGGCCAATTACAAAGTTAGCATGAATACACAATAACAATAATTATAACTACAATAATTCCAACTATCCCAAATTTGATAAAAGTCATAACTGATCCAACACTGACAAATCTGAATCATGAGCTGAGATTTCCCCTAAACTGAGAGAAATATTAATGTCCGTAAATTTCCTTTACTTATTATCACTCGACACAGTAGACTCGTCAAACTATAATTTTGTTGGAACGACAGCTCTCAATCTATAATCAATAAGATTATTTATAATAATAATAAGATTTGAGAACAGGCGATGACCTAGAGTACTGAGTTCCAATCTATTACAAATAAAATTTGAAGTGACTACATAAGTCTGCCTTGTTTTACATATTATTCAGCAATGCCAGACTGACTGCAATATGTGACTTATATATATATTACTTGCACTTTTAATGGATCAAGAAGAGAAACTAGACATGGAATGTACTTTAAATATACTCTATTCATACAACCCTACACATATACAGCCATTGAAATATTCATTCTAAAAGAGCAGAAGTTTTTGTGATGCTTTAACATTTATCATTTTATAAGAGTTTCATGTGAACAACACTTTCCATTATTAAAATTACTGTACAAATTCAGGCATACTATGAAACTTCCCACCCACCTGTCTAGTTTCTCCTGTAATAAAATAGAGCTGTAATTAGCACAAATAGGAGAGAATTCTTAAAAACTGTTCTCAACTTGTTGACACTCAAATTAGTTTTCTTGTAATTTATATTTGTAAACTGCATAATGAGGAACTTCGTAACTTGTAACCTGTCTCCAAGTATAATTAGAACGATGAAGTTAAGGATGAGATGGACAGGGAATGAGGCACCAATGAGGGAGAAGAGGAATGGCGTGAAAGCCAGAAGGAAAGAAACCATTGGGAAGACCAAGACAGAGGTGGATGGATAATATTAAAATGAATGTTGGAGAGATAATATGGCATGGTATTGACTAGATTGATTTAGCTCAGGATAGGGACCAGTGGAGGGCTCTTGTGAACACTGTAACGAACATTTAAATTCTTGAGGAGCTGCAAAATATGGAGAGGAGGAATGCATACAGGATATTGGTGGGAAAGCCGGAAGGAAGGAGACCACTGGGAAGACCAAGGCATAGGTGGGTGGACTACATTAAAATGGATCTCAGAGAGATTGGATGGGATGGTATGAATTGGATTGATCTTACTCAGGATAGGGACCAGTGAAGTGCTCTTGTGAACACGGTAATGAAATATCAGGTTCCATATGATGCTGGGAAGTTCTTGAGTACCTGTACAATTGGCAGCTTCTTAAGAAGGGCTCAGTTCAATGAGTGAGAGTGAGTGTAATACAATTTCTTGTTAAACCACTATGTTCTTTCACTTCTGACTAACGCAATAATTTATATTTTAAACGTTCTTTGTGTCGTAGCAACTTGGATTTTGTGTGAAAACTTCTCTTGCTCTGCTTCATGGGCCCTTGGAATCTAATTTCTGGTTGTTTTCTTTCTTAGTGACATGGTGCCAGGGTATGAAAATCCATGCCTCAGATTTCTTATTTCTCGAAAATGATCCAGCAGCACTATTTCCTGAGCCCCTACTGATGATTCATACAGCCTGTGTGTGGGGATTTTATATCTTCAGAACTCTTGTCTGCGTTGTCAGCCTCTTGCTTTGTGTCCTTTTATCATCTGGCAGTGAAGTAAGAGTTTAAATGTCGAAAGTGACTCATTTTCTATAGTTCCACCTCATATCTCTCATCTTTGTAGCCGAATGTTCCACGGTATTGTTTCCTAGGTTCCTCGTTTGACTTCAATGGTCTGCCCCTGTACTGCTTTCCCTTATGGTAAAAATTACTTGGTAAACAGAATGTTTCATGTATGAGGGAGGATCAGTAAATAGGTCACAAATGAAAGTAAAACAAGTGTAATGGATGCAAGAGGATTTCTGTGTGAATCACTAGTTAACAGCATAGTCCAGCAGATGTGCAGGCGCATGTTCAGAGACTGGTTTTAGCATTCGAAATGCTTGACAAGTGTACTATCAAAGAGTTTTGTGGGCATCTGTTCACAACACGCTGGCCACTAGTGTGCTAGCGTGCATGTTCAGACAGTAGTCCCTGATCCAGACCCTCTCCTGTACCTTTAGCACTTCGGCTTTCTGCATTCTTCACCAGACTCAGATTACAGTAGTGCTGTAGTTAATGGAATTATTTCTCAAATTCACCAAATCCTCATGAAGTGGTGATTGATTCGGCAGAGAGTAAACTTTGCCTTTAACTTCACATGTATTAACCTACGTTCCTAAAATAGGTTTATGCAATCTCCACCCGGTGGGTCTGTGTAACCGCCAGATCAACTGTTGAATGCCTGAACCAATTTTTATGAAATTTTGTATACACACCATCAAAACTGAGCCCATCTCAAGAGCATACTTCACAAACTCCTAAGATCACTCTGTGTGTATGTATGTGTATGCCTACTGTCTCTGGAACATAACGGCCCAGTTAAGTGTATCCCTCCATTCGGTGCTAGGCAACGACTCAGTTAAGTGTATCACTCCATTTGGTGCTAGGCAATGGCTCAGTTAAGTGTATCCCTCCATTTGGTGCTAGGCAACGGCTAACTTAAATTGTAGAGTGGATGCCACGCGTAAAACATTCACCATTGGACTTGGGCTGACTAGCCACTTAGACATGGAATATGTTATAAGATGCGCGATCTGCACTGTATAAATCAGTCTAGATTTCATATAGCTGCATGGAGAACTCCTCTAGTAACATCGACTTCTCAAAGCACCGGAATTTTTATGACGCGCACCAGTCTCTGAAAGGCTTTGTTGTGTGCATCCCTGCAGAAAATTTTATTTTAAATGTTATTTTCGCTGATAACATGGGTTGCCTACAGAGGACATTCCTTTCTTCTCATCTCATCTACATCCTCTTATCCAGCGGGTACCGGTTGCTCTTTCTCCGGGGTAATGCGGCCGGGGTGTGAAGCTCCAAATAGTGCCGAAGTCAAAGAAATGTGGATCTATACATGCAGTCCCCCATAAGCCATCGCAGTTAAGTACAATTACAACTATACCTTAATTTTTTTAATAAAATTTCGAACTTTTCGCATTGTTCTCTAATAATACTATGCCATATTCGCCAGCCAGGATGTGCTCACAAAGAGATGTATGAATCATGCAATTTCAATATACGCAGTTGGATATGGGTTATATGGAACCCGATCATAGGAGCTCGCTGATGAAACCAACTGTCGTGAGGATCGAACCCTTGTCCTTTTGAGTTTAATTGATATTAGGCATTTTCTTTATAATATATTATGTATAACTTTATAATAATAGTAACAATGATAATATTCACAGGTAGGCCACATCTGGCACCTTGGTCTTGAAGGTGATGCAGACAAATATAAGAAAATGCTAAGTTTAAGATGTGCTAATGTTCTTGGTATAACAGCGGATTTCCTGACACCCATTCCTAATAGGCTATTCTCAAATATAGCACAGCTGCATTTGCTGATGGAGGAAACAGGTGCTTGACTTGTATTAACAGAGGGGAGAAATGTTTTATCTCTCCAAGTAATTATTAGGCTATTTCCAGTAAGGCGTGTGTGTCCTGGGTTCTGTTTTTATTTAGAAGAGAAAACTTGCCCTTTTCAAGAGAGCTGATGACATCACGCGTGGATGGACTTGGAACACACGCACATGCCACTTGTGTAAACATCACCACGACCCTCTTGAGACGGAATTGTATATAATAGGTTTGTAACGCGGTCGCGGGAGTACAGCAGTATTACAGTAGCGCCAGGGATAGGAGGTCGGCGATCGAGTCTTGGCTTGATACGGCATGTAGTGACAAGAAACTGCAATAAACTCTGTTATTCTATCCTATCTTCTGTGTTGAGGACATTGAACATCTTCCACCCACGTCGATTGACTTCACCCTCATCCTGATTCACAACCATAGCACTCATCTAGGATACACAGCTCTCGACGAACCCATTAATAAAATTGCTATAAGTTTGTCGGCGGCTGGAACCAGGCTCGCTACCCAGCCAACGCAACACTTATAACATGGTGGCAGCGTGGTGGGATTGTGCTAATCAACTTGAACTGTTGTGAATAACATCAAAAGGCCTGATCACCCTTGAGATAAAGGACTGAGAAATTAAAACCTGAAGGAGAAGAAGATCTTCGAGGAGAACTTCGTCTTAATTCAATCAACGGAAGATTTTGAGCTAGTAGGCTGGAGCGGGCTAGGCTTCTTCTTCATCTCGCTGGTCCGGAGTTCGAGTCACCACTCCAGGTAGAACGTTCAACAGTGTCCAGTGTCCGTTGGCTTCCGTCAACGTAGTGGGGACGCCGAGGCAAGAACCATTGGCCGTGCGGTTGCAGCTCTTGTCGCAAGACTCCGGCACCCTGAGGGGAGGCGTGAGGAATCATTGCCCATCACTACCGGACGAACTACAAGGCTTCGGACACCCTTCTACTCTTACAGGTTAGTCAAGGCCCAATCCTTTAGTTGTCAGTGGTTGAAGACAGTGGTTTATAGAATGGTTTGCGTTAAGTAGAGCCATGGCTGATGAGCAGGTTAGACAGGTAATGCGTGAGGCTACAGAAGCCGAGCGTATTGGTGAATATTGGACAGTGATACACGCAGAAAAGTTACTTATTACCTTTGATGGGAATCCGAAAGAAGATCGAAATTTTATTTTAGCAATTGAATCTACTTTGGAAATGCTTCATGAAGTGAGAAAGTGACCATTTGTTGAGAGTATATTAGCTCACATTACAGGTGACGCTAAATTCAAATTGAATAATAGAATAATAGACACGTGGGAAGATATAAAGAAAGCTTTGGAAGAAAATTATACTACCAAGCACTCTCTTGATTACACAGCCGGCACTCTATTTACCGCTAAACAGCATGCTCATGAATCCATAGCAGAGTGGAGTAACAGACTCCTTAATATTTCGAGAGAATTATGTTTTGAGGTCAAAACAATGTTAATTGCATTGCGTATGGATGATCCTTCCATAAATAATCTGTTGTGTTACCTCCGGGGAGGCAATGACGTAATAACAGAATTACTTAAGGGAACATTTGTAAATGATCTGAAAGATGACCGAATTAAATATTTGCTGAAAAGTAAGAGGGGTGATGATGTCACACTCTTACAGTTGATAGAAACAGCTGGTAATGAGGAAAGCGAATTGAGAAGTCAAAGATTTCGCTCCAATCAAACATGGTTGTCAGGTCCGATTCCTGGACAATCTAAGGTTCAAAATGAGATCAGACAGGGAGGTACACAGTAAGGAATAATTAAGAGAGAAGTAATGCTTGCAATTAAAGATGATAGAAAATGTTTTATATGTGATAAAGTGGGGCACGTGGCCCAGAACTGCCGTCACAATTTAATATGAGACAGATGTGGAAGGAACGGTCCTACCTCTCTAACATGCAGAGTGAGGGATGTACATAATGCATCCTCCGGACAGGGTCCGAAAACGAGCAACCTTGGGCAAGGTTGTTATCCCCAAAATAAAGGCACCCATAATTACCAGGGAAACTGTGTTTAGGACCATGTGATAGGCAGTCACACATGGCTCCTGCTACTCTGATGCAAGCAGAAGTTATTTGTAATAATGAAATGAATAATGACTGTCTTAAGGAGGGTGACCTAGTTTGTGATTTAAAGGATGCTAGCATCGACATTACCCTGCCAAGAGCCTTGAATGGCGCGGCAAAGACGAACAATAATCTTGCGGTGACAAGTAAGTTCGTAGGGTCCCAATTAGTACCGGTTGAGGGTTCCCCAGAGTCAATAACATGTGTTGGCAGTCACAGCGAGACTCTGAAAATTCATCAAAAGGATGGACAATACGTGGGTCCATATGAGATCTTTGTGACAAACCCGCAACTCCGAACAGAAGTAGGAGTGGCACTGGGAGACACCGGTGCACAGGTATCTCTCATTGCTAGGACTTCGTTGCACCCCAAGTTTGCCGTGAGTGATAATGGAATATATAAAATAAGTGGGATTACTGGAAATATAATGAGTATTAAAGGAAATGTTGAAGTGAATATAAATGATAATGGTTATCATAAGTTTTATATTATAGAAAGGCTACCTCGAAAGCTAGCTTTATATTAGGACAAGATTGGTTAGATTAAAACTATTTCATGATTCAGAAGGAGATCATACCTGCCTTTAGCTAGAAGATTGTTCAACTACCAACTAGAGAAAGGAATTAGATATATTGGAAGTCAGGAAATTCAGTCTGAACTTTTCGTAGCCAGATGTTACACAGAGTGCGTGGATAATAAAGTGACATGTTTGTTAGTAAATACTACAAATGTAGATCAAGTTATTGAGATTTTTCTATTTTAAGTAAGCTTCCCAGATTGGAAAGAGTTACACAAGAAAGTAAAAAGAGAAGTGCATTACTAGATGAGAATTTAAGGTTAAGTCACATAAACGAAGAAGCAGAAGACATTAGGAAAATATGTCACGAGTATATAGAGATTTTTCGTCTTCCAGGTGATAAACTGACTGCTACTACAGCATCTCAGCACTCCATCCCTACACCCTCTATACCAAAAGGCCGTTGTATAACCCTTAAAATCTATAGGTTGGCTGAAGCTCAAAAGGATGAAATAGATAAGCAAGTAACCCAAATGCTAAATGAAGGAATTATTAGGCCGAGCCAAAGTGAATGGAATTTTCTTTGCTCGTAGTACCGAAGAAAATGGAAGCGTCAGGAGAAGAGAAATGGAGGATATGTATCGATTTTAGAAGGTTAAACGATGTCACTTTAGGTGGTAGCTATCCATTACCGAATATCCAAGATATTCCTGATAAAGTTGGTCGAGCTAGGTATTTTTCTGCACTTGATTGTACCAGTGGATATCTCCAAGTCCCTTTAAAACCTGAGGATATGTGTAAAACTGCTTTATCAACCCCTAGTGGTCATTATGAGTATGTCAGAATGCCTTTCGAATTAAAATTCGCCCCGGCTACATATCAAAGAATGATGAACGCCGTGTTAAGGGATTCTATCGGAAATAAGTGAATGGTCTATATGGACGACATTCTCGTAATGGGGGAAACGCTTAAGGAACATAATGATAAGTTAAGAGAAGTAGTCTTTCATTTAAAGCAATGGAATATTAAGATTGAGCCCGACAAATTCGAATTTCTTAAAGTTAAACTTAACTATTTAGGCCATTTTATTACAGCAGAAGGAATTAAACCAGACCCTAAAAAGATTTCAAGTGTAATGAATTTTCCTGTTCCAAAGAATGTAACAGACCTTAAGTCATTTTTAGGCCTTTCGGGGTATTAAAGGAAATTTATTGACAAGTTTTCAGCCATTGCAAAACCATTGACTGAATTACTTAAGAATTACACCCCATGGTCTTGGAGTGAGAAGGAACAAAGAAGTTTTGAAATATTAAAGGAAAAGCTAACTACTTCTCCTGTACTCCAATACCCAGATTTCACTAAGCCATTTCTTCTTACATCCGAAGCGAGCGGTTATGCAATTGTTGCAGCATTGAGTCAAGGCGATGTAGGTCGAGACCTACCTGTGGCCTATGCAAGCCGAACCTTCAAAGGTGCTGAATTAAATTACAGCACCGTGGAAAAGGGATTACTAGCCATTGTGTGGGCAGTAAAACATTTCCGACCTTATTTGATCGGTCATAATTTTCATGTACTCACCGATCATAAGGGTCTGACCTGGATCTTTAGAGTGAAGGACCCGAGTTCGAGGCTCTTGAAATGGCGTATGNAATTAAAATTCGCCCCGGCTACATATCAAAGAATGATGAACGCCGTGTTAAGGGATTCTATCGGAAATAAGTGAATGGTCTATATGGACGACATTCTCGTAATGGGGGAAACGCTTAAGGAACATAATGATAAGTTAAGAGAAGTAGTCTTTCATTTAAAGCAATGGAATATTAAGATTGAGCCCGACAAATGCGAATTTCTTAAAGTTAAACTTAACTATTTAGGCCATTTTATTACAGCAGAAGGAATTAAACCAGACCCTAAAAAGATTTCAAGTGTAATGAATTTTCCTGTTCCAAAGAATGTAACAGACCTTAAGTCATTTTTAGGCCTTTCGGGGTATTAAAGGAAATTTATTGACAAGTTTTCAGCCATTGCAAAACCATTGACTGAATTACTTAAGAATTACACCCCATGGTCTTGGAGTGAGAAGGAACAAAGAAATTTTGAAATATTAAAGGAAAAGCTAACTACTTCTCCTGTACTCCAATACCCAGATTTCACTAAGCCATTTCTTCTTACAACCGACGCGAGCGGTTATGCAATTGTTGCAGCATTGAGTCAAGGCGATGTAGGTCGAGACCTACCTGTGGCCTATGCAAGCCGAACCTTCAAAGGTGCTGAATTAAATTACAGCACCGTGGAAAAGGGATTACTAGCCATTGTGTGGGCAGTAAAACATTTCCGACCTTATTTGATCGGTCATAATTTTCATGTACTCACCGATCATAAGGGTCTGACCTGGATCTTTAGAGTGAAGGACCCGAGTTCGAGGCTCTTGAAATGGCGTATGCTTTTAGAAGAATACGAATATGAAATTGTTTACAAACCAGGAAAAAGGAATGTAAATGCGGTGAACCGTGCACCGGTTCCTCTCTGTGAAATTCCTTGGAGTCCCCCCCCGAAACGCCAGGATGCTAGCCGTTCCTCCTTCTTTCCGCTTAAAGTCTTAGCTGACGTCACGTCAGCTGACCTTGTCCCCCCTCCTGGTTGCAATGCGAGGTTTCCTGGTTACGCTGAATGAATGCGTCGTTCTCTCTCCCCGATACCTTCAGCCAGGTAACTTCGCTGCTTCCAAATTCTGTGTTTAGGTTGAATTGAGGTTGTGAAATTCTGTTTCGGCCCGTGCAGTATCTGAAGGGGGAAGAGCGCCCTCACGACCTGATCAAGGTTGTATCAAGTCGCGAGGTTAAGCTTGTGTTCGTAATTTTGGAAACGCTAGTAAGTGACTTACTGTTGTATTTGTTTTCCTTTTCATCACGACGCCGTGTGGCGTAAGTAAATGGATTTGTTTGAAGTTTGAGTTGGCTTGAATAGCCGGTCGCCCCTCAGGCGTGCGAGTACGAGTGTATATTTCCTTATACCCTTAAGGCTTGCCGAAGTACAGGCTTGTGTGCCCTTAAGGCTCCCCAGAGTACAGTGTTTTCCTAGAAAGTTGATAGATGCCATGAGGCGTGCCTATACTTGAGTCTGTGCGGTTAGGCACAGAGTAATTCTGCATTAACTGTTGATTATGTTTTGACCAGTTACTGCCCATCAGGCAGAGTACACCTGTATACCTTTGTTATCAATATATACATTTATTTATATGTTGGAAACGCCAGTTGTATTTGTGTATACTTGGGTTGTGTGTGTTCCCTACTAGTTCAGACTAGCAGATCCGTCCAGCTTGGCCCATAGTGCCGACAGTTGTTTTCCTCTCCCGAGATCCACAACTCGACCTTGGTGAGGCATAATGCATCACGTACAAGCAAGTCGTCTTATGAGCCTGTCCCTTGCCCACATTGAATTGGAGTTCACGGGTCTAACTGGGTAGGAGAACTGGGTTCTCGACCCACATTGTCAAGGGACACGGCTCAAAGTGGTAGCAGAGCGTGGTTGACGAAGTTAAGGTGGTTAACGGTAGTTAACGTTTCTTTTGTGTTCCGGGGTTTCGACCAGACCTTGCGGTCTTTCATCCGGACTTGCTTGTGGAATGTAGAGTTGACCGTGGACTCATATACATATTTTTTTTGTGTTCTATGCTGTTGCGATGCCACTCGCTTGGATCCACAATCTTCCGAGAGAGGAGGCCGAGAAGTTTGCGTCGGAGTTGGGCGTGTCCGTTCAAGGCACCTTGGACGAATTGCGGAAGCGGCTGAAGGAAAAGTGGAGAGCGCTGGAAGTCTGCCTACCTCCACAGATCACAGATAAATTTGCCGCGAGACGTTGCGGGACCTAGTGTGAGAAAGATTCGAGCGGGCGACGTCCAGGCCCAAGTTTGTTACGCCCAGAGTAGATTACGGGGTAATGTAGTTTCTGAGTCGGCATTAGTTGCCATGTTGTTCAGAATATTTACCCTAGTGTGTGTCCATGGTGGACGTTTGAGTGTGGGTCCTTGGTGGACATTTTGGACTCTGGCCCGAGAGAGTAGTTAGGGTGTGTCCTTGGTGGACGTTTTGGACTCTGGTCCGAGACAGTAGTTAGGGTGTGTCCTTGGTGGACGTTTTGGACTCTGGCCCGAGAGAGTAGTTAGGGCGTGTCCTTGGTGGACGTTTAAGGGCGTGTCCTTGGTGGACGTTTAAGGGCGTGTCCTTGGTGGACGTTTTGGAGTCTGGCCTGAGAGAGTAATTTAAGGGGCGTGTCCTTGGTGGACGATGAGTCTGGGCCGACGGATTTTTTTGGGAACTAGCCTTGGGGAATTTTGAAGGCTAGAAATAGGGTCGCGAATCGCTATATGAATCGAGGAGAGAGGTAGAGGTTACGGTTTGAGTCAAGTGTTTGTGAAGCTCCACCCTCAAGGTTCCAGTGCTCGATACCGTTCCGCGAAGCTGGAGAATAAGGGGGTCTGAACCCTTTGTAATAGTTAAGTCCGACCGAGTTATGGTTTGATTGGCGAATTCTGATATGGGTGTACTGGTAAAAAAGGGTTTGTGTCTCAACTGAAGAGCTACAGGCTTGGCGAGTAGGCCATCAAATCTAAGCTGGGTATTATTGCAACCACATATTTGTGTAAATATGTTTGTGAGCTTCCCCCGGAGACGATGCTGCGTCTGCCGTGATTTTTTTGTTTGTGTTTCAGAGTTTGTTATCCCTTTCTATCCTATCCTATCCTATAAGTAATTTGGAACAAAAACAAGCTAAGTTTTTGCATGTAGCTAGTGAAGAAATGACCATTAATAAGACGACGATTAGCAGTATCAACAGTACAATAAGTAAGGTCAGTCAGAATGAAAAGATGTTGAAAAGGCAGATGATTGTTGTAGAAAAGGATACAAGAGATAAATTAACTAAGCTAGAGGTAGCCAGTGAGCAGTTTAGTATGATAAACGAGCAGATAAAAAAAGTCTTGCGAGGCATGGAGGAAAGTCAGCATTCTTTTGAACTTTTGTTAGATGCTTTCGTTCATGCCGAAAAAGGAAGTCTTCAACCACAACTGTTGACACTGAGAACTGTGAAAGGTATTGTTTCCAACAAACCTTAACTCCGGGTCTTGATTTTCCGAAATTTCCGATTTCCGATCTATCTAGATTAATTCATACGACAATTTTCTTCATGTGTTCACTATTGTACTATAATAGGACAATTCCTGAGCCAGATTAATCCAATCCATTTTCCGAACGTATCTCTCTAAAATCCATTTTAATATTGTCCACCTACCATCTCCCAGGGGACTCTTTGCTCTTGGCTTTTCCACCAGTATTCTATACGCAATCCTCGTCTCCCCAATTCGTGCTACATGCCGTGACCAACTCACCCCCCTTCACATGACCATTATACAATTTTCTCGAGAATCTTCTCACTTCCTGCCTGTGCAGATACCGGCTTTCAAGCCTGAGGTAAGAAAGCAAATTCCGTGACAGTGCATTATATTAGTTCACGACCATTTCTAAATGCTATTTCAATTTTAGTTTACCACATAAATCTGTATAGTTTGAAAATCGTTAAATACGCATTCAAGAGATCCGTCCACTGATCGCTATTCTTAGCCAGATCAATCCAATCCATAACTTCCCACGTTATCTCTCTAAGATCCATTTTATTATTGTCCACCCACCTACGTCAAGTGGCCTCTTTCTTTGTGCCATTTCCACCAGTATCCTTGGCGCATTCCTCGACTCCCCCATTCATTCTACATGCCCTGCTGTAATATTGTAATATGTACTTAGATTTTTGATCATAATATATACTATTTTAATGTGTAATTTTTGTGTTAGGCAAGAGGGTGCTTCATGAGACAGTTGAAACCGTCTGTCGCAAACATGATACATGTTATCAACTCCTGACCTCTTAAAACTTCGATAACATGTTCCACCAAGCTAAAGAGAAGAGAGTCTAGTTTATGTGGTTCGTCCACGCCCTGTGCCGCACGTACACAACTGAACTTTAAACTCTGTACTCATGATTCCCCACATCCCCTTTGGCCCTCTTCTTAATGTTTAATATATAATACCAGTAAGATTAAAAACAGGAGGAGACTTCTTCGAAAATCTGTACTGTATACACACTGTATATACTATCTACATCTTTCACTTCTTTTAATAAAAACTTAGTATAATTGTTGAGCATAGAATTTCGTCTTCAATTAGTGGGTCCCTTACCGGCCTTACCCAGCATGAAGATATTACATGGTGTTAGAAGTGGGATATCTTTGAAGACAATAGCTGGATTCGATTCGCAAGAAACCTTTGGTTTAAAGCTCAACAATTTGGAAGTTCACACCATCTGGACCTAGGGAGTCCTGCTTCTAGAGGTGTCCGAGAAGCCAGGAGTTACTCCAGAGTCTACGCCTAGGAGGAAGCGGTGCGCAACGCTATTCAGAGAGGAGAACTTCGCTGAGTTGGTAGCAACTAGGCTTTGGAGACGCACTACGACTCGATATCTCTAGGGAAGTCGCAGTCACGCCCATTGCAGCTGGTGCCGCGAGATACGGCGTGAAGCAACCCCATGGACGAGCCTCGAACCGAGAACTGCATCGCTTGGAGCTACTCTACCTTACTTTTCTGTAAAAGGATAGTCACAACATACAGTAGGCACTGTTTTCATCATGGCAGATGATGAAAGGTCCGATAATGAAGAGGGGGCATTCATATCGGTTATGCAAGCAATGAAACTGATACCAAGGTCTTTTGAGGGAAATCCAAAACAATTAAGAGAATTTATTGAGGGGGTAGAAGCCCCAATTGGAGTGGTTCATCCAAGTAAACAGGAGTTGTTGTTAAAATTTGTAGTCGCAAAGATTCAAGGAGATGCGAAAGATAAATTGTTAGCTCGTGTCGAAAGGAACACTTGGAGACAAATTAAATGTATTCTAGAGGAAAATTACCTAGTAAAGAGGACATTAGAATATTATACAGGCTTGTTGTTCTCTTCAAAACAAGGACCGTCAGAAACCGTAGCACGATGGGGAGCTAGGTTAGATCATTTAGCCATAGAATTACGGACAGATGCCAGACATAGACTCCTGGTGTTAGAGGATAAGGATAATGAACACTATGTTGAAGGGGGTTTGAAATTAATTGGAGAATTTTTGAAAGGAACTTTCATTTCGGGGTTAAGAGATGAACGCATCAGAGTTATAGTAACAGCTAAAGGGGAGGATGATTCCTTAGCTCAGATTATTGAAACAGCGATCCAAGAGGAGAGTGAATTAAATTCTCAGAAATATAGAAATCCCCAACAAAACCCTCAATGGAATCCAAGAAACCTTCCCGTAAAACAAGAGAGAATAGGAAGAAGTCATCTTGGTGGGAGTCAGGAACCTTCTATAAAGCGAGAAGTTATGGCCGCTTCTGCTGCTTGAAGCCAGGGCAAGATATTTTAATAATGCATCGCAATGTACAAAGTGCGGCAAAAGAGGCCATGTGATGGCAGAGTATTATCAGGGAAAACGGCCACGAGGTGGATCCGGCAGTCGGGGTTCACCTGCAGTGAAAAGGGCTGCATAGGAAGGGTAAACGCCCAAGATCCATCAGATGAGAGTGAAGACACCCCCACTCAAAAGGCTGATGTAAACCTGGGTCCTTCGGATGACACTGGGTTTGTCGCAGATAGTAAGCGGAGGAAAAATTGTGTAGATAGTAACTGCGATGTGAGGTATATCATTTATGCAAAATGGTGTACGCTCTGACATGCCAATCTTCGGAGGGGACGCCCAGAGGTGGTATAACCCGTTTGAGCTCTATGTAACTTGCCCCAAGATCACAGTAGAAGCGGGAACTGGCTTAATATGTACAGGCACGCAGATTTCGTTAGTAAGAAGGAAAAGTTTAAAGAGACTCCCAAAAGAAAATATTGTCGAGACCCCGTGACAATGCAAGGAATAACAGGAAGCTGTAGAATTTTAACACAGGGCATTTACTTGGAAATTAATGAAAGCAAACAATTTTTATCTTATATCGTGGATAAGCTATCACTTAATGTTGGTGTGATTTTAGGACATAAATGGCTAATTGAAAATGGTTATGTGATGACTCGTAATCCTGCTTTACCTCCTTTAAGTGAGGGTATTGTGAAAATTCCAACCAGAGAAAAAGGTGTCCGATTAATAGAGAAACAAAAATTGTTACCTGGAGTTTATTGTGTTATTTCCTTAGGCGAATGCAGTGGTGAATTTGTTTCCTTTTTAATAGTAAACTTAACAGTACAACCCATTATGTCCTTACCCCTACGGAAATTTATTAAACCCCCCTGTAAGTTTGAAAGGCTAAGCAAGGAATAGCTTTTTTCACAACGTTTGGACGAGTTGAACAAAAAATTAAAGTTGACACGTATAAAGGAAGGCGAAGAAAGTGTTAGAGAACTTTGTGAGGAATATGTTGATATTTTTAAATTACACGGTGATAAGCTAACAGCAACCAACGCTGCTATGCATCATATCCCCACTCCTCACTTCCCAAAAGGTCGAGCCATCACATTAAAAAAATATAGATTAGCAGAAATACACAAAGAGGACATAAATAAACAAGTTAAAGAAATGTTATAAGACGGTATTGTAGTTCAGAGTAAGAGTGAATGGAATTTCCCTCTTATCGTAGTACCAAAAAAGCTAGACGCGTCTGGTAAAAAGAAATGGCGCATTTGTGTTGATTTTCGTAAATTGAATAAATCACTTTAGGGGATAGTTTTCCTCTTCCTAACATTCGAGACATTCTCGATAACATAGGAAAATCAAAATAGTTTTCTGCATTAGACTGTGCATCAGGATTTCATCAGATCCTAATCACACCTGAAGACAGGTGCAAAACTCTTTTCAGCACACCCACAGGATATTTCGAATACGTTCGGATGCCATTCGGACTAAAAGCAGCACCGGCTACGTTTCAGAGAATGATGAATTCTATCCTGAGGGAATCTATAAGAGAAAGAGGTTTAGAGAATATAGATGACGTCTTGGTCAGTGGTAGGTCACTAGAGGAACATCATAGAAAACAGAGAAGTTTCTGACCAATTCAGGAAGTATCACGGCAGAAGGAGTAAAGCCAGACCCAAAGAAAATGGAGGCTGTGGTTCAATTCCCGGTTCCTGAAAATGAAAAATATGTAAAAGCTTTCTTAGGATTAGTAGGCTATTACAGAAAATTTGTTGAACGTTTCAGTTCTTTGGCAAAGCCTCTTAAAGATATGTTGAAGAAGGGAAAAGAATGGCAATGGACGATTTAGAACAAGAAAGTTTTGAGATCTTAAAAGAAGAGTTAATTGAGTTCCCTATTTTGCAATATATTGATTTCAGCCAATTTTTTATTTTAACCAAAGATGCTAATGACTATGCATTAGGTGCAGTTTTCAGCCAAGGAACCCCAGGAAAGGATCGAACGTTTGCCTATACCAGAAGGAAATTGAACGGATCCGAATTAAATTATAGTACTGTTGAAAAAGAATGTTTAGCTAGAGTTTGGGCATGTAAACATTTTAGACCGTACCTGTTAGGAAAACCCTTTCAAATTTGGACTGATCATAAAGGATTAACGTGGATATTTAATGTAAAAGACACCAGTTCGAGGCTCTTAAGATGGCGTTTACTGCTTGAGGATTTTGAGTTTGAAATCAAGTATAAACCAATGCAAATAGTTTAAGCAGATATCCTGTCTGTACTCTTGAACAAACAGAACTAACAAAAGAACGTAAACTGAGAATTCTGAAAGAAATGCATTCTGATTTAGTGGAAGGACATCAAGGGATTTCACGAACATTAGAAAGAACACACAGGACTCTGATTATCTATTTAAGAAATTATGTTGAAAAACAATCTATTTTGTGGCTTCAATGGTTACCTTTTGCGTGTTTTTGTTTTAATACTACCCCACATTCAGTAACAGAATATTCTCCCTATGAGATATTGTTTGTAAGAAAGTGTAATCTTCCTGGTGAACTTAGTGAGAAGGGTACTTTGTATAATTATGACGATCTAATACATGTGATAAAACATAGGATGCGAGAAAGTCATCACATAGCTCAACAGAATTTACAGAATTTTAAAGAGGTACAGCAGGAGAGAGTTCCTGAAAAGAATGTAGTAGCATTTCAAGTTATGACCTGGTGCTTGTGCAAAATAAGCATAGGAGACATAAGTTAGATGCGCTATGGGAAGGGCCGTATGAGATTAAAGAAGTGCAGTTACCCAATTTAGTGATACAGCAAGTAGGAAAAAGAAAGAAACGTACCATACATGTAAATTTAAAAAAAAACTTTTGTTCACAGGAAGGACAAGATGAAAACAATTCGTCTGTGGGTTGTCGGAATTAGTCTCTTCCTTTGTTGTGAGTGTTTAAAGCCTGAACTTGTAGAAGTTATAACATCTGAAACAGGTATTAATTTTGACGAAGTGGGCCAGATCTCATTTTACCCCATGACATGAAGGGTTGTAAGTTACATTGATTTGAAACCGACACGTTAATTCTGGAGAAAAGTAAAAGAGCACCAGAAACGCCTTTCACAATACTGCCATGGGTTTGAAAGCGCTCCCTGGTACCACCTGACAGATTGTAATACTTTTAAAGCATATGATAACAAAAAGATCTATTACATTGATTCTTTGACAGATCTAGTAGCAGAATACCTGAAAGCAGATGCATCTTACCGAAGAAAATGAAGGTTTTTAGACTTTGTAGGTGAAATTTCCAAGATTTTGTTCGGAACTTGACACAAATAGATGCAATGGAGTGCAATTCACACATTAATCAGTTAGAACGCGAACAACAAGGGTTTTTACACATTTCTTCGGAACAGATGACAGTAATGAAAACTACTATTAATTCAGTGAATTTGACAATGAGACGTATAAATCAAAATGAAAAATTTTAAAGGTCAGCTTAACAAATTAGACAAGAAAAGTAAGTAATGCTACTCTTGAATTACAATAAGAAATAGATCAAGTGACTAAAGCCAATATTCAAATTAAGACTATAGAACGAGCGTTAATGGAATGCCAGCATGGATATGAAATTTTAGTAGATGCATTAATTCCTGCAGAACAAAGAACGTTTCAACCGCAATTCGTAACTGCCGAGAAGATCAAAACAGTTGTAACAGCTCAAAAGTTGCCTGCTGGAGTTGACTATTCTTCATTTCCTTTTTCAGAGTTACAGATTATTATTGTACTTCATATCTATTCACACAACCAATTTCTCTTGTATGTACTTGTCATACATAAGCATCATAACAGTTGTACCTGAATTGTTGTCAAGGGCGGTCGTGTTTCCGGAGAGTTAATAGAAATGGGTTGCTACCTGGAGGACTATCGAGCTCGTGTGGCAACTGGGCTACAAGGACTCCCTGGCGCCATGCCCAAGGCCGGGAGGTGAACGGACAAGCAAGAAGCTACATAGGCAACATGCTTCTATGCGCAGCGGCTCTAGCCATATTATTAGTAATCGGTGTTGCGGAGCAAAACCCTGGTCCTGTTGTGGAGGTTGAGAACATTCTACAAGTATTGTGTAGCGGGTGTGAGAGAACCTGAAATCGGGAACACAGTGCGACACATGTGGATGCTGGTTTCACAACTGCTCTTCATTGTAAGGGCCCAAATGGCAGAGAGTGGGAAGTGGAGTTCTGAGAGGGGAAGGTGAGGCAGGCTTCGACAACTGGAGGAGAAACTAGAGAATGCAATGAAGCAGATTGAAGACCTTAAACGGAAGAACAGTGTCCTGGAAGATCAGTTACGAGGAGCGGTTGCCAGGGGGGATACGGTGCAGAGACAACAAGATGCTGAGTGTTTAGTGTTGTGTGACTCCATTATACGCAATGTGGAAGCTGAACATATGAGGGTACAGCGTTTTCCGGGAATTAGAACTGAGCAACTGCAGCGAGTCATAGAAAACAGAGATCTAGGGGCCCCTGATACTGTCGTAATTCATGTAGGCACTAACGATCTAAGACGAACTGGAAATCTGGATAATGTAATGGGTGATGTATATGCTCTGGTGAAGAAGGCTAAGACTAAGTTTCCTCAAGCCCCTTTAATTCTGAGTGGTGTATTTAGGCGCAGAGACGTTTCGTGGCGGCTTATTGGAGCACTAAACGACAGATATGACTGGGTAACGAGGTCACTAGGAGTTACATTTGTGGACCCAAACAGTTGGATTGAGGACTGGGACTTCGGCAGGGATGGACTACACATAAACAGTAGCGGAGCGAGGAAACTAGGCCAGCTGTATTCCAGAGTGTGTGACTTCGGCGGCCGAGTGCAAAATCGGAACGAGTGACTGCTGCTGAGGGTTAACAATGAGGGAACGCCTGGAAGGATGACGAACACGATTACCGAGGATCCGAGGCTAACCGTGGTGGCGACAAGGTGACCGGAAGACACAAGTGATGGATGTGTAGCTACGGGAGGGGCACAGAAGATAGAGGGCAGTTCTTTGGTTTTGCTTCAGGTAAATTGCAGGAGTATTCTTAATAAATATTTAGAATTTTGGAATTTAATTGATACATATAATCCCGATGTTATAATTGGTACGGAGTCATGGCTCAGTGAGGAAATTAGCAATGCCGAAATTTTTAGGGACGAGTACACAACTTTCAGGAGAGATGGGAATACTCGAGGTGGTGGAGTGTTTATTTGTGTAAAGAATTACATTGCTTGCATGGAACTATGGGTGGACGAACATTTCGAAATGATTGCAGTTGAAGTGAAAGGCAGAGACCCTAAATGTACATGGGAAATTGAAGGCATCTACAGAGCCCCGAATGAGGATATGCGGGTTATAGAAAGACTGGCAGCCCGAGCCGATACTTTAGGAAATTTTACAAAGAGTAGCATTATTGTAGGAGACTTAAATTTCCCTACGCCGATTGGAATGATAACGTGCAATTCACTAGTGGAGGTCAGTAATCTGTAAATAGATTGGTGTGGGAAAGTGGGTACACGCAGATAGTAAACAACTCGACACGAGGGGGACATTGCTGGATGTATACTTAGTCCGGCTGGAAAACCTGTTTACCCCTTGTAGCGTTATACAAGGAATTAATGACCATTGTGGGGAGTTATTAGAAGTAGAATGGGAAGATATATACTGTCGAAAAGAAGTAGAAAGACTAGTACCGGTGTACGACAAAGCAAATACCATAGGTCTACATACTTTTCTCCAGGATAAATTTGCAATATGGGCAAGCAATGGTGGATGCGTTGAGGAAGTATGGAATAATTCAAGAACATAATACTTCAGTGTATCGAAAGATTTATTCCACATAGAATACTCAGAAAATATTCAGAACCTGACTACTACAATAAGGAAGTGAAAAAATTAAAATTAAAAGTCAGAAAAGCGTATAATTGAAGAAAATTAGGGCAACAGTATCGAGAGGAACTGAAGCGATTATCCAAGCAGTTGTTATTAGCCAAGCAAAATGCGCAGGAAATATTTTTAAGGACTGTATTAAAAATGAAGGTAACTCCTGGACTGAGTTCCATAAGTATGTAAAAAGACGCTAAGGAAATAGGGAAAATATTCCTGCAATCAAAGATATTAATGGACGACTCGTTACTGATTCGATGGAAAAGGCTAACTTCCTCAACTTATATTATTCTTCCGTATTCAGCAGTGAGCGTAGCATCCCGCAAATACAGCACGATATCTCAGGGGAACCCTTCGCAGTTAGTACGAAAATTTTAGGAAAAGTTTAGCAGCGATAGGTAAGAACAAATCAGTAGGGCCAGACAGCATTTCTGGTGAAATTCTAAAACTGGGTGGGAAGCCATGATTCCATACCTGGCGCGATTACTGGATATGACAATTTATAATGCCGCTATTCCAGGTGATTGGAAACAGGTCATAGTGGTTCCTGTTTACAAGGGAGGTGATCGATTGCTGGTCTCCAATTATAGACCCGTCAGTTTGACCTCAGTAGTATGTAAGCAAATGGAACACGTTATAGCATCGTACCTGAGGAAAATATGGGATAAAAATGATTGGTTATTTGAGGGTCAGCATCGCTTCAGGCCGGTATATTAATGTGAAAGTCAATTAATCATGGTCTACCAAGACATTGCAGACTCACAAGATAACGGAAGTAGGAAAGACACAATTGTAATAGATTTTTTGAAGGCCTTCGATTTAGTTTGTCATGATCGTCTGCTTACGAAAATTGCGGCCTCAGGAGTGGACTCAAGGGTAGTTATATGGATAAGGGAATTCTTTTTTGGGCCGTACGCAGAGAGTCAGAGTAGGAGGGCAACTATCGGAGGAAGTCAGAACGACGTCAGGAGTACCGCAAGGAAGTGTGCTGGGCCCACTACTGTT
>NW_019737112.1:30818-48611 GCF_002891405.2 Cryptotermes secundus
TAAAAATAATAATGATAAGGAAAAGTTGCAGATAGATCTGAACAGACTTGGGAAATGGGCGGTTGAAAATGGGATGAAAATTAATCCAACTAAAACTAAGGCAGTTTGTTTCACGAGGGCTCGAGTAACGGAGCCACTGAATTATTCGTTAGGGGGCACAGTAATCCCCGAAGCGAGCAGCTGTAAATATCTGGGAATCATTTTACACAGCGACTTAAGCTGGTCTGATCAAATTAATTACACTGTGAAAAGAGCCTGGAAGGCACTTCATTTTACAATGCGTATTCTAAAAAGGGAAATAGCAAAACTAAATGTCTAGCATACACATCTTTAGTGCGTCCGATTCTGGAACATGGGGCGGCGTGCTGGGATCCTTACAGGGAGGGACAGATAAATGCTTTAGACCGGGTGCAAAAGAAAGCGGCTAAATTTGCACACCATAGGAACGAATCGAACTGGGAAACCTTGACAGAGCGCAGAAATATAGCTCGCATATATGCTCTCTTCAAAGCATACACGGGAGAACGGGATTGGAAGGCTATAAGTGACAGATTAGAAACACCATGCTATCTGAGAAGGGGTGATCATGGCAAGAAAATTAGGAGTAGAAAGCAGCGGAGAGATACTGGGAAATACTCCTTTGTAAATAGGACCATACAGCTCTGGAACCAACTACCTGCAGATGCTTTAGGTACTCTGTCCTGTAAACCAAGCAATTTTAAGCATAGTGTTAGGGAAGTGATAAATGAGGCGAAGTGATTTTGGGGTAGAAATAATTAAAAAGAAAAAATTTTAGTGAAGTGAAGTGAAGTGAAGTGAAGTAAATAACATTACTCATCCATGACTGTTGGTTTCCTTTTGTTTGTGTTTTGGGTGTTGTATTTTTTCTCTCTCTCTGTAATTGTTGTTGTATTTGTTGCAGTTGTTTGTATTCCTCTGTAATTGTTGTAGTTGTTAATCGTATTTTGTTTGTATTCATTGTGGTAGGTTGTCCTTAATGTTGTGTTTTGTGGATTGTGTTTTGTTTCAACGTGTTGTCACTTAGTGTAATGTGTGTTGTTTGTTGTGTCCTATTGTGTACTACTGCCAACGGGCTGAACCTCCTACAACATCCTTTCGTCGTCCCTTATGTCCACATGAGAGAAACGTCCGATAATGAGAGGAAAAGTCTGGTTCAATATAACCAAACTTTTAAGAAGTGGGGGAACGTAATTTTGTAATTAATTGATCATACTATATACTATTTTAATGTGTAATTTTTGTGTTATCCAAGAGGGTGCTTCATGAGAAGTTGAAACCGTCTCTCGCAAGCCTGATACATGTTATCAACTCCTTACTTCTTAACACTTCGATAACATGTTCCCCGAAGCAGAAGAGAAGAGAGTCTAGTTTTTTGGTTCGTTCACGCGCTATGCCACACGTACACAACTGAACTTTAAACTCTGTACTCATGACTCCCCCCACCCTCTTTGGCCCTCTTCTTAAAGTTTAATATATAATACCAGTAAGATTAAAAAACAGGAGGAGACTTCTTCGAAAATCTGTACTGTATGCATACTATATATATTATCTACATCTTTTACTTCTTTTAATAAAAATTTAGTATAATTTTTGAGCATAGAAATTCGTCTTCAATTAGTGGGTCCCTTACCCGCCTTGCCCAGGAAGAAGGTATTACACTGCCCACCTAATCCTCCTTGACTTGAGCAATATACAGTTTTCTTGAAACTTCTGTCATTTCTTGCCTGTGGGGAGAGCGGCTCTCCGGCAAAGGCAAATGCCGTGACAGTGCAATATATTAGGCCACGACCAGTTCCAAATGCTTTTCAGCTTGAGTTTACCGCATCAACCTGTATAGTTTGACAGTCGTTATTTGCGTGTTCAAGAGAGCCGTCACTGGTCCGTGTCCTGAGTCAGATCAATCGAATCCATAACTTCCCACACTATTTCTCTAAGATCCATTTCAATATTGTCCACCCACCTACGTCAAGTGGCCTTTTTCCTTCTGGCATTTCCACCAGTATCGTTTACACATCTCTCGACTCACCCATTTGTGCTACATGCCTTGCCCACTTCATTCTCCTTGACGTGAGAAATATACAGTTTTCTCGAAACTCCTGTCACTTCCTGCCTGTTCGGAGACCTGTTCCCCGGACTGAGGTAAGAAAGCAAATTCTATGACAGTGAATTATATTAGGCCACGACCACATCGAAATGCTTTTTCAGCTTGTGTAATATCTTCTTCTTGCTGGGCAAGGCAGGTAAGGGACACACTAATTGAAGACTATTTATATGCTCAACAATTATACTAAATATTATTAAAAGAATTAAAAGATGTACATAATATATACAGTACAGATTTTCAAAGAAGTCTTCTCCTGTTTTTGGTCTTACTGTTATTTTATATTAAACTTTAAGAAGGCAGCCAAAGAGGGTGGGGGGACTCATGAGTACAGAATTTATAAGTTCAATTCTGTGCGTGCAGCATCACGCGTATACGAACGAAAAAACTAGGCTCTCTACTCCTCAGCTTGAGGCAACATATTATCTAGGTGTTAAAATGTCAGGAGTTGATAACATTATCATGCTTACGCCAGTCTGTTTCAACTGTCTCATGAAGCACCCTCTTGGATAACACAAAAATTACACAATAAGATATTATATAGTATGATCAAACGTCTAAGTACAGATTACAATATTACATTCCCCTTCTTCTTAAAAGTTCGGTTTTATTGAACGAGATTTTCTTCCCTTTATCGAAAATTTCTTTTGTTTGGTCATAAGGGTAGACGAAGGGATGCTGCAGGTGGTTGTAATCGTTTTTCTTCATTACAATCTTCTATCATTGGGGTCAAAATATTGGGTTCACGAGTGGAATATGAGGGTGATGGAGGCGGAGGTCGGTGTGTTGTTTTGCCATAGCGAATGCTCGGCTGCTTACCTTGCACATTTGTTATATTGATACACAGGCGTTCACTAGTTTCTTTCGAACAAGTTTTTGGGGTCCATTTCTCCCAAATCTTAAACCAACATGTACGACAGCTGTTACAACAGCAACAACATGAGAATACAATAAATACAATAAAACTCACAATTGCACTCCAGGAAGTGACATGAATATACCATTGCGAATAATCTTTCATCCTCTGTTCCTTAATAATCTGTTCCACTTCATTTACCTTGTGGCTGGCCAGTCTGAGATCATATGCAGATGTGAGTATATTACTTAAAGGTACCGAAAAAGGTATTTCTTCAAAAACTCTTTCGCTTTTTCGAAGGTTAGGCAACAATTTAGGTCGGGGGGAATAGTAGGTACAAAATCTTGGGAAACGTTGACAACATTTGTACTCATAGCATACACGGTCACATAAGTGGTATAAGCTTTACATTGTTGGTGTAATGTCAATTAACCTTTTTGTCTTATTTCTACCTGCTTTGTGATATCATCACAAATATCAGAAAGTTTCTCAGGTTTCGGGGCAACAAAGAGCCATTGTTTACTGAAGGATAAGGGTATCCAGTAGGTCTTCGTTAGGCTTAACACTCTAACTTCAAAGGCAGGAGGAAAATTTTGCGATGAGGGATGAAGTAGAGTGGATTCACAATCATTTCCATGTATATACGACAGTATTGGTATATCTTCTTTACAAACTTTCTGTATAGGATGTGGGTGAAATCATCTAGTTAATTCATTAGTGGATAGTTTACCATACTGCCTTTTCAGAGAATCCATAAATATATAATCTTTCGAGGAATATATAAAAGAAAAGACATGATCTTGATTGAATGTAGGAAAAGGGAGTATTTTTATATAGATGAAACAGTGTTGAGGAGAGCAATTTTATGTCAAGTACATGCACGGGAATTTGGTTGTGTGAGTAGATATGAGGTACAATAATATGCTGTAACTCTGAAAAAGGAAATGAAGAATAGTCAACTCCAGCAGGCAACTTTTGAGCTGTTACAATTGTTTTGATATTTTCGGCAGTTACGAATTGCGGTTGAAACGTCCCTTGTTCTGCATGAATTAATGTATCTACTAAAATTTCATATCTATGCTGACATTCCATTAGCCCTCGTTCTATAGTCTTAATTTGCATATTGGCTGTAGTCAATTGTTATATTTCTTGTTGTAGTTCAAGAGTGGCATTACTTAGTTTTTTAACTAAATTGATTAAGTTGTCCTTTAAAATTTTTCATTTTGTTTTATACGTCTCACTGTCAAATTCGCTGAATTAACAGTAGATTTGATAACTGTCATCTGTTCCGAAGAAATGTATAAAAACACTTGTTGTTCGCGTTATAACTGATTAATGTGTGAATTGTAATCTCTTTCATCTGCTTGTGTCAAGTTCCGAACAAAATCTTGGAAATTTCACCTACCAAATCTAAAACCCCTCTTTTTCTTTGGTAAGATGCATCTGTTTTCAGGTATTCTGCTACTAGATGTTTCAAAGAATCAATGTAACAGATAATTTTGTTAACATAAGTTTTAACAAGTATTACAATCTGTCAGGTGGTATCAAGGAGCGCTTTCTAACCCATGGCAGTATTGTGAAACGCGTTTCTGATGCTCTTGTACTTTTCTCCAGAGATCACGTGTCGGTTTCCAATCAATGTAACTTACAAACTTCTATGTCATAGGGTAGAATGAGATCTGGCCCAATTTGTCAAAATAAATACCTGTTTCAGATGTTGTAACTTCTACAAGTTCAGGCTTTAAACACTCACAACAAAGGAAGAGACTAATTCCGACAATCCACAGACGAATTGTTTTCATCTTGTCCTTCCTGTGAACAAAAGGATTTTACTAAATTCACATGTATGGTACGTTTCTTTCTCTTTCCTACTTGCTGTATCACTAAATTGGGTAACTGCACATTTTTAATCTCATACGGCCCTTCCCATAGCGCATCTAACTTATGTCTTCTAGGCTTATTTTGCACAAGCACTAGGTCATTAACTTGGAATGCTACTACATTCTTTTCAGGAACGCTCATCTTCTGTGTCTCCTTAAAATTCCGTACATTCTGTTGGTATGTGATGACTTTCTCGCATCCTGTGTTTTATCACATGTATTAAATCTTCATAATAACACAAAGTACCCTTGTCACTACTGAATAATAAGAACCACGCCCTCTAACGTGACCTATAAGTTTTTACTACACGAAAACTTGTCTCCGTAACATATTTCGGTCCTTACGGACCATCTTCTGAGGGAAACATCATTACAAACTGTAAACTACCATCACATAAGTTGTTTTGATTTAAAATACATACACTTATATGCTACAATGCACAATACGCATAAAGTAGAACATTTCACAATCACAGCAGCCTCCTGGTATTGTAAAGTTTATAAAAGTTTCCAGATGTTATTTAAAATACCTGTATTGTCAACAATTAAATTTTATAAACCATGTAGGTTCGTGTCCGTCCTCTTATCGTCCCTCTCGTATGGGGCAGATTTTGTGCCGCCTGTCTCTCTTCATGAGGAGTTTCTTGATATCGTCCAGGGCTTGCTCGAGGACGATATCAAGAACCTTGTATAGTTTGACAGTCGTTATTTGCCTGTTCAAGAGAGCCGTCACTGGGTCTGTCCTGAGCCAGATCAATCCAATCCATAATTTCCCACCCTATCTCTCTAAGATCCATTGTAATATTGTCCACCCACGAACTCAAAGTGGTCTGTTTCTGACCTTTCCACCAGTACCCTTTACACATTTCTCGACTCCCCCATTCGTGCTACATACGTTGCACCGTGCTCTTCGTCTTCCTCTCCACTGATTGCTATTATATTATTATTATTACGAAGAGGAAGGGCACAGCGCAATCGTTACAGGCCCTATTGTTGGTTCCCATGCTCCCCTAGATGGAGATGGGGTATCCAAGCTAGGAGGAGGAAGCTACACTGAGTTCGTTGGCTTAGATAAAAACAAATACAATTTTAATAAAAATATATAACAATACATAAATAACAAACGACACATTTGACCAAGAAACTAATATAAGCTCATTTAGAACAAACAATTTCCCGTCGGCACCACTTGTGTCGACACTAGAGATATCAGGACGTTAAGCACTCCGGCCATTCAAACGCAAATCTAAATTCTGAAAAAATACCAAACCAAATCTAATAACGCGCGTCGCAAGCGTTGAAGCAACGGTTTGCGACCGCGGGCAGTCCTTACCCCCCAGCCCGATAGCACCAAAAGAGAATTTAGAACAAACCCAGCCGAAACCAATATTTTCCACAACAAACCTGCTGGCTAGTAAACGACCTTCCAAGTCAACTTGGTCTACACGACTGCACTGTACAAGTCTCCCCTTCACGAAAGGGTGCATGGGATCACGTGACTGACGTCAGGATACTGCATATTGGGGATGGAATCCATCACGGGAAACATGATGACATGATACGTGAGCGAGCTAAACCTTAGAACGGCTCACTATCCCCCCTTCTCGAAGAGCATCTCACATCTTATCTCTCTCCCACAGAGCTCCTCAAGCGTTTCAATGCTCTACACATATCACTGCACAGTGTGTCCAGTTTCCGTCCTAAATCCTTCGAAGACACATACAGCAATAGAAGTCCCTTCACCATATAGGGCTCCTTGGGGTCCTACTCACTCCCTTCACTTCGCCAGCTACACGCTTGGCACCTTAGTATGACAAGGAGTCCAGAGTATTTCCTTACAGTGCCCTCGGCGTAGACAGCCCGCACGTTTTCGATCCACAAACGTTCCGGCCAATTCATGGCTGACCGATGAGATGATTTCGTCCTCATTGGCTCCTACCGCTGGCCGATAAAGGGTCCAGACGAACAACAGCACCTGAGCCGGGAGAGCTTCACTTGATGCGAGTCGACACGACTTGTCTGGCAGGTTTTGACGCTGCGGGGGGGGGGGGTTGCTTCCGAAAATCGCCATTTTCATCCCACCTGGGATAGTGGAAAGGAGGGGACCAGGATACCCTCCTGCTCGGAAAGAAGAATTGTACAGTTAACTAACAATCAAATACATCCTTTAGCAAGTTATAGCAAGTAAATACTTCATTTAGCAAGTTAATAACAAGTAAATACATGATTTGGGCCAAATGATACCAAATAATTACATCATTTAGAACATCTGAATGACAGACCAAACCAATACACAACGTAATCATTCAACTGAAAAATGTCTCTTCAATTGCGAGACATGTGCTTTCCTGACGATCACTCCAGTATCTGAATTTGCCAACTGAACTGTTACCTGAGAAAGGAATCTTAAAATCTTAAGTGGTCTAGACCACCTATAGTCCAACTTGGCGGAACGCTGCTGGGACTTCGAACTTAACGGATGCGTTCTCACTAGGACCAAATCGCCCACACGAAACTCTGCTCGTCTCCTCTCTGCGTCATAGCGAGCAGCAACCCTGGCGCGGGCCTTTCTCAAATTATTTAAGGCCGTCTCCCAGAATTCCTCCTTACCCCTAGCATCCTTATCTAGGTCCAGTTCGGACAATTTCCATTTTAGCCCCAAGGGATGGTTCAATTCTCGACCGAGAAACAGCGAGGCTGGAGTCGCTGCAGTCGACTCGTGCCACGCTGAGTTGAAGGCTAGAGCTAGCGAGGACAGATGTTCGTCCCAGTGCGTATGCTGGGAGTTATGGTAGATAACTAGCGCCACCTTCAATTTGCGGTTGAAGCGTTCAACCTGGGACGCCTGATGATAATAAGGGGAGGTGGTAATATGGCGAATTCCCCAGGAAAAACACAAATTGTAAAAGCTTCTCGATTTGAATACCGCAGCATTGTCTGACACAATCGACTGCGGCACTCCAAACGATGGAAAGAACTTCTCCACTAGACAGGTCTTCACGACTTCCGACGAGATTCTCCTGACTGGATACATACAGACAAATTTCGAAAATCCGTCTAACACCACAAACACGGCGATATTTCCTTTCCGACTCCTTACGATAGGACCCACAAAGTCTATGAATAAACGCTCGAGAGGGTGTGTCACAACTTCACTACTATGAAGGCCCACCTTGGTATTTGGAGCCGGCTTAGCTCTCTGGCAATCCTCACATCGCCTCACAAACGCGTAAACCTCGCGCCTCATGTCTGGCCAGAAAAAAACCTTACTAATCCGGTTCAGCGTCTTCGTCATTCCTAGGTGCGCACTCAAGTGAGAGCTATGAAAATACTCTAGCACCATAGGTCTCAATGACTCAGGCAGAAGATAGCGCCTTCCCCGACCTGGCGAAGGGTGATAAACTAAGGCGCCATTCAACAACTTGAAGTTTTTCACAGTTGAATCTCCTTCGGCCACCTTCCGGTGAATAGCCGTAAAGGAAGGATCTTTCTTCTTATGTTCCCTGATGGACTGGAAGGCTTCGGGTAGATGTCCCAAGATTAACCCTGAAAACGTAACTGCTTCAACCGGTTCCTCATATTGTCTCGTAAGGTAATCCGCCACATTAACCTTGCCACTTATTTGACACACTCTAAACTTAAAGGGCGCCAGACGCAAAACCCATCGTCCAATTCTGCCCACCTCCTTGGCGTTGCGCAGCAACCATGCAAACGCTTGGTTGTCCGTAAACAGAGAAAACTCCTTATGCTCAAGGTAACTCCGATATTTCTCGCAGCCATAAATCACTGCGAGGCACTCCCTCTCGTGAATGGAATACCTTCGTTCCACTGTTGACAGCAGCCGACTACTATATGCAATTGGAGCCAGATGTTCACCGATCTTCTGGTGAAGAACCGCGGAAATAGCACAATCACTAGCATCGCAGATTAAGGTAAACTCCTTAGAGAAGTCGGGGATTTGCAAGACTGGAGGAGTGGTTAAGGCCTCCTTGAGCTGTTTAAACGCATTCTGCTGAAAGTCACCCCAGACAAAGCGAGCATTCTTCCGCTTCAATGCTTGAAGAGGCTCCGCAATCTGGGAGAAACGATCAATAAATCGACCATAAAATCCCACCATACCAAGAAATCTGCGCACGGCCTTAATGTTCTTAGGAGGGGGGAACTGTCTGATAACCTCCACTCGTTCAGGCAATACCTGGATTCCTTGGCCTGACACTAGGTGTCCCAAAAAGGGAATTTCTTCTTGAGCCAAACGAAGTTTCTCTCGATTTAGCGTAAACCCAGCCTTCTCTAGCCTACGAAAAATTTCCTTTAAATGCTCTACATGTTCTTCAAAGGAACTAGAGTAGACTACTAAATCGTCCATAAAATTATAGACAAATCTATGCTTGATGTCGCCAAACAACGAATCGACTACTCGAGAGAGCACCTGGCAACCCACGCTTATGCCCATGGGCAATTTCGTAAACTCGTAAAGCCCAAAAGGCGTACAGAAGGCCGTAGCCTTACGGCTCTTAGCCGACAATGGAATCTGATAATACGCCGAATTCAAATCTAAGACGGAAAAGATTTTCGCCTTACTGAAGTTGGCAAAGGCGCACTGGATATTTGGCATGGGAAATGCATCAAAGACAACCTTCTTGTTCAGTAGCCGGTAGTCCACTACCATGCGGTAGCCACCACCCGGCTTCGGAACAAGAAACGCTGGACTTGCGTATTGAGAATAACTTTTTCTCACCACGCCTTTGTCCATCAAATCTTGGACGATTTCCCTCAATGCTTGCATACGTGGAGGCGAACACTGATATGGCCTGGAGCGAACTGGAATGTTGTCACTCAAATCCAGCTGACAGACCATTTGCTTCACCGTACCCAGCCTATCGGAGAACAGGGCAGGAAAACTCCGCGTCAACTTCGCAATTTCAGCGGAATTGTCTGACCCACCGGATAACGCCCCACACAGAAGCTTCTGCAATGAGTCATAGGAACACAGGAATTCCTGCGAATTACACTTGCCCAAATCCATGAACTCAAAGTCNCGCAGTTTCTCTCGATTTAGAGTAAACCCAGCTTTCTCCAGCTTACGAAAAAGTTCCTTTAAATGGCCTAGATGTTCTTCAAAGGAACTAGAGTAGACTACTAAATCGTCCATAAAATTATAGACAAATCTATGCTTGAGGTCGCCAAACAACGAATCGACTACTCGAGAGAGCACCTGGCAACCTACGCTTATGCCCATGGGCAATTTCGTAAACTAGTAAAGCCCAAAAGGCGTACAGAAGGCCGTAGCCTTACGGCTCTTAGCCGACAATGGAATCTGATAATACGCCGAATTCAAATCTAAGACGGAAAAGATTTTCGCCTTACTGAAGTTGGCAAAGGCGCACTGGATATTTGGCATGGGAAATGCATCAAAGACAACCTTCTTGTTCAGTAGCCGGTAGTCCACTACCATGCGGTAGCCACCACCCGGCTTCGGAACAAGAAACGCTGGACTTGCGTATTGAGAATAACTTTTTCTCACCACGCCTTTGTCCATCAAATCTTGGACGATTTCCCTCAATGCTTGCATACGTGGAGGCGAACACTGATATGGCCTGGAGCGAACTGGAATGTTGTCACTCAAATCCAGCTGACAGACCATTTGCTTCACCGTACCCAGCCTATCGGAAAACAAGGCAGGAAAACTTCGCATCAACTTCGCAATTTCAGCGGAATTGTCTGACCCACCGGGTATCGACCCGCACAGGAGTTTCTGCAATGCGTCATAGGAACACGGGAATTCCTGCGACTTACACTTGCCCAAATCCATGGACTCGAAGTCGAACTCGCTCTCAGGCTGGAAGAGAAAATAATATTTACGGGTGGAAAAATCTATTCGCACTTGTGCGAACGTCAAGAAATCAACACCCAAAATACACGGAACGGGGCAGTCATCNTACGCTTATGCCCATGGGCAATTCCGTAAACTAGTAAAGCCCAAAAGGAGTACAGAAAGCCGTAGCATTACGGCTCTTAGCCGACAATGGAATTTGATAATACGCCGAATTCANTCCCAAACTTCCAGAAAAAGGAATGTATCTTAATTCCCAACACGCAGACCCGTGAGAGAACACACGATTCCCCGTTCGCCATCAAACATCATTCCTCCGTTGTCTCGACGGTAAAAGGCAGGTTCGATCCTTTAAATAGTATTTAAGACGTCGCGTCTTATAAAGGATCGAGAGGAGCCGTAATCTAACATCGCCGGTAAATAAAAGTACCCAATAAGTACAGTCACGAAAGGAGAGGGCCGCGAATCCCTAGGAAAGAAAACTCTGCGAGGTGGACTTAGATTCGGCACTCGGGACCCACCACTTACTCCCGGGCGCCGAGATCGTTTCCCGAACTTCCGGGAGTCCGCCTCTGGAGAGGCCTAGATGGACAGTCACGCAAACTATGCCCAGGCGCTCCACATCCCCAGCACCTGCGTCTTGAATCGGCCTTGGCAGCAGGTGTCTGGCCTATTACCATACCACTTGCAACCGGCCGGGAGACACACGCCTGTTGAGCGGAGGCTGTCGTCCGCTTACGCTGGTTCTCGACCGCCACTGCTTCCGCTACTGTAGTAGCTAGCGAAAACAAATCTTTAATAGACTCGGGCCGAGTTGCAAATAACAAATACGATTTCACCTTGGGATGTAAATTCTGCAGCATACGCTGCACTAACTGAGCTTCCGAGCCAGAAAATCCTAGGATATCCGCCGCTGCTACCACTGACATGACGTAACTATTCAGATCTTCCCCTGGAGATTGGAACCTCTCCAGGACATGCGAGGCTAAAAACCGTTCCTTCACACGACAAGGAAGAAACGTGGAAATTATCTCCGTTTGAACCAGCCCCCAGCTTTGGGTCGTCTCTACGTGTGTTCCCAGGATTTGCGTAATCCTTCCCGACGTTCTGCTAACCAGAAGCGCCATGAACTCAGAACCTGAAACCAATTTTAGGTCAAAAACCCCTTTTGCCCGGATCAAGAAAGTTAAAATTTCTTCCGGGTCTATAACAGACAGTACCGGAATAGCCGAAATTAAATCGGTCGCCAAATTAATTTTGACCTTACTTAAACAGTACCCCTGATAACCCACAGAATCAGTACTTTGCAAAACTGGCTTCGTAACTACAGACCACTTAGCTGTACTTGGGGAAGGCAAGCAGGGCTCGATGGCTGTCCATTATTCCTTAACTCATTTTCGCAAGTCAGCCAGCGTTCCGTCAGTAGACAGGCCCAGTTGACGGGCCACCTCCTCCGCCTGCTGCTTGGACATGTTGTAAATCCACGCTAACGGCATTTCATACAAGCATGGAACACAACAACAATAACGTTAGTGCAAATAGCAGTACTCTCTGCCCGAGCCAGCAACACCCTGTTCCAAAAGTACGTACACTCAAACACTACGTCTCCTAACCAGGAAAGGAACTTCGAAACAAGAGAGAATCTCTCTCTTAACTAAACCATGCTCTGCTACCATCTGCACCGCGCTCTTCGTCTTCCTCTCCACTGATTACTCTTATATTATTATTATTATTACGAAGAGAAAGGGCACAGAGCAATCGTTACTGGCCCTATTGTTGGTTTCCACGCTCCCCAAGATGGACATGGGGTATCCAAGCTAGGAGGAGGAAGCTACACTCAGTTCGTTGGCTTAGATAAGAACAAATACAATTTCAATAAAAAATATATAACAATACATAAATAACAAACGACACATAAGACCAAGAACTAATGCAAGCTCATTTAGAACAAATAATTTCCCGTCGGCACCACTTGTGTCGACACTAGACATATTAGGACGTTAAACACTCAGGCTATACAAACACAAGTCTAATTCTGAAAAAAATACCAAACCAAATCTAATAACTGGCGTCGCAAGCGTTCAAGCAACGGCTTGCGACCGCGGGCAATCCTTACCGGCCAGCCCGATAGCACCAAAAGGGAATTTAGAAAAAACCCAGCCGCAACCAATATTTTCCACAACAAACCTGCTGGCTAGTAACCGACCTTCCAAGTCAAATTGGTCTACACGACTGCACTGTACAAGTCCCCCCTTCACGAGAGGGTGCATGGGATCACGTGACTGACGTCGGGATACTGCATATTGGGGATGGAATCCATCACGGGAAACACGATGACATCATACGTGAGCGAGCTAAACCTTAGAACGGCTCAACGTTGGCCACCTCATCCTCCATGACATGAGCAATATACAGTTTTCTCGAAACTCCTATCACATCCTGCCTGTGTAGAGACCGGTTCTCCGGCCTGAGGTAAGAAAGCAAATTCTATGACAGTAATTTGTATTAGACAACGACCACTTCGAAATGCTTTTTCAGCTTGAGTTTACCCCATAAACATGTGTAGTTTTACAGTCGTTATTTAGGCTTTCAAGATAGCGGTCACTGATCCCTATCCTGAGCCATATCAATCCAATCCTTAACTTCGCCCCCTATCTCTCTAAGATCCATTTTAATATTGTTCCCCAACATACGCCCAGTGGTCTCTTTCCTTCTTATTTTTCACCAGTATCCTGTACGCAATCCCCGTCTTCCACTTTAGTGCTACATGCCCTGCCCACCTCTTCCTCCTTGACTTGAATATTATATAGTTTTCTCCAAACTCCTCTCATTTCCTGCCTGTGCGGAAACAGCATTTCCGGCCTGAGGTAAGAAAGCTTATTCCATGACAGTGCATTATAGTATTCCACTACAACTTCCAAATTATTTTTAGTTTCAGTTTACCACAAAAAACTGTATATTTTGAAAATCGTTAATTACCCTTTCAAGAGAGCCGCCCACAAGTGCCTATTCTGAGCCAGATCAATCTAATCCATAATTTCCCACCTTTTCTCTCTAAGATCCATTTTAAAATTGTCCGCCCACCAACTCCCAGTGGTCCCTTTGCTCCTGGCTGTTCCACCAGTATTCTATACGCAATCCTCGTCTCCAACATTCGTGCTACATGTTTTGCCCTCCTCATCCTACTTCCATGAGCATTATACATTTACCTCAGAAATTCATGTCACTTCCTGCTGTCCGGAGAATGGCTCTCCGGCCTGAGATGAGAAAGGCAAATGCCATGACAGTACTTTACATTAGGCCACGACCACTTGCAAATGATTTTTCAGTTTGAGTTTACCACATAAACTTGTATAGTTTGACAGTCGTTAAGTACGCGTACGTATTCTATACGCAATCCTCGTCTCCAACATTCGTGCTACATGTTTTGCCCTCCTCATCCTCCTTCCATGAGCATTATACATTTACCTCAGAAATTCATGTCACTTCCTGCTGTCCGGAGAATGGCTCTCCGGCCTGAGATGAGAAAGGCAAATGCCATGACAGTACTTTACATTAGGCCACGACCACTTGCAAATGATTTTTCAGTTTGAGTTTACCACATAAACTTGTATAGTTTGACAGTCGTTAAGTACGCGTACGTATTCTATACGCAATCCTCGTCTCCAACATTCGTGCTACATGTTTTGCCCTCCTCATCCTCCTTCCATGAGCATTATACATTTACCTCAGAAATTCATGTCACCTCCTGCTGTCCGGAGAATGGCTCTCCGGCCTGAGATGAGAAAGGCAAATGCCATGACAGTACTTTACATTAGGCCACGACCACTTGCAAATGATTTTTCAGTTTGAGTTTACCACATAAACCTGTATAGTTTGACAGTCGTTAAGTACGCGTTCAAGAGAGACGTCACTGGTCCCTATTCTGAGCCAGATCAATCGAATTCTTAACTTCTCATTTTATCATTCTAAGATCCATTTTAGTATTGTCCACAAACCAACGTCTCTTTCCTTCTGACTTTTCCATAAGTATCCTCTGCGCTTTCCTCGTCTCCCCTTTCGTGCTACATACCCTGCCCACCTCAATTTCCTTGACATGAGCATTATACAATTTTCTCCAAACTCCTCTCTATTCCTGCCTGTTCGGAGACCGGCTTTCCGGCCTGAGGAGAGAAAGGCAAATTCCGTGACAGAGCATTATATTAGGCCACGACCAATTCCAAATGCTTTTTCATTTTGAGTTTACCACATCAAACTCTATAGTTTGACCATCATTAAGGACGCGTTCAAGAGAGTCGTCCACTGTCCCTATACTGAGCCCGATGAATCCAATTTATAACTTCCCACCTTATCTCTCTAAAATCCATTTTAATCTTCTCCGCCCAACTCCCAGTGGTTTCATTCCTTCTGACTTTTCCACCAGTATCCTATACGCAATCCTCGTCTTCCCATTCGTGCTACATGCCGTGCCCACCTCATCCCTCCTCACATGACCATTATACAGTTTTCTCGAAAATCCTCTCACTTCCTGCCTGTACGGATACCGGCTTTCTAGCCTGAGGTAAGAAAGCAAATTCTGTGACAGTGCATAAGAGTAGGCCACGACCATTTCCAAATGCTTTTTCAGTTTCAGTTTACGACATAGACCTGTATAGTTTGAAAATCGTTAAGTACGTGTTCAAGAGAGGCGTCCACTGGTCCCTGTTCTGAGCCAGAACAATCCAGTTCATAACTTCCCACACTCTCTCTCTCTATTATCCATTTTACTATTTTCCACCCACCTACGCCCAGTGGTCTCTTTCTCCTTGACTTGATCATTATACAGTTTTCTTCAAACTGCTCTCAATTCCTGCCTGTGCGGAGACCGGCTTTCCGCCCTGAGGTGAGAAAGGCAAATGGCGTGACAGTGAATTAATTTAGGCGGAGTTCGTGGAATTTTTAATGGCGGAAAAATTCAGGGTACAAGTCCTCCGGGAGGGACTTTAAGCCGTGGGTCCCGTGTCGTAGATTTACGGCACGTAAATGATTCCTATGTCTCCAGGAGACCTCTGAGCCAAATTAGGCAATTTTCCCGCTCAAGTAGTTTCCAATGCCTCAGGTAGATAGGGGAAGCATTAGGTACCACTTCCAGAGTAGGGACGAGCTCACTGATAGAAAGGGACTAATTATCAGATACCACTGCCAGTAGAAGGCCGAAAAATCGCTGGTAGAAAGGACCTGAGAGCAAAACACCACTACCGGTAGGGTATGGAGACAGTTGAAATTATAGGGGGACTCACAATTGAACAATAATTGATCTAAGTGCATGGAGAAACGCACCCCCTCCAATAATGAATGAATGAATGAATGAATTAAGCAAGATTTCTATATTCAAGGGATTTCTTTATGGCAGAAAGATGAGCCATTTCTTTTGTGACAATTCTGGCCCAACCCCTGGTGTTGCGGAACTCAAAATTGCCATTGACAATACCTTCGACATTCATCTGTAACTGTATCAGGTTAGTTGTAGAGGTTAGTACAATGGGAGGAGCCCTACCTGACCTGCTACAAGATGACTGCTGCTGTTGATTGTAGGTTGTCTCGTCCGCGACATCCATTTCTGTTTTCCTCAAGGTCGCAAAAAAGTTCTTGTTATTACTTCATCCTGTGATTTTATCCTAGGGTTCAACGGGCAAGGTAATGGCTTCGGATTTTTCGTCTGTTCTCCTGGGGGTTCGCTTACGTCTTCTTTGTTCGCGAAATTCCTCTGCTGGTTCTTCTTTTTCTTTCAAGAGAAGCGACTCTCACATCTCCCTGTGTGTGGCAGCATAGAGGCGCAGCAGGCTGTAAAAGAACCTTGCCGTCGCTGTGCTTACAGAGCACTGTTTTTCAGCCTCAGATTTCGTTATTAGTTAACTCCATACTGCGCCGTTTCCATTTATGGAGGACGATGTGTGGATAAGCTGCCCTATCGTTTGAAAGCCTTTGCCCAGTAATCCGATTTCTTCCTGGCAGTCAGAATAACTATTTGTCAAGTTTACCTGGTTCCTCTCAAGGGAAGCCACGATTGCGTTCCACCGCTTTTCACACGAGGTCGGCTCCATTATTTCGTCTGCTTGATAGTCCGTTTTAGACGGGACGGCCCCACCTCCGATGCACAAGCCACGCCCGTCACTGTATAGATTTCTGCGCACTATTCAAACTATGGCTGATGCACGAGGAAATGAACACTTAACCTTTAAGTCACTCGACACACACAACCCGGCTGAATGACTAATATTCACTGGCAGCAGAATAGTCAACCAGGTAAACTTAAGACGAACACATTTCAACTCTATGATCACCCGAGACAGTTCAAAAACTCCTTCGGTAAGCGAGTGATCACAACTCAACTCTAACTCCTTCGGACTCCTGACACTGAATCATTGATCACGTCGACACAATTACGACCCACTCCAATCTCCTCTGATCGAATCTCCTCTCTGAGTCTGATGATTGCAAGTCTGAGTCTGAGTCACGTTGCAACTGACGGTCAGTCAGTCTGTCTGTCTTGGTGTCGAGCCCCAGCTGGGGCTCATGACCAGATATTTCTTTTGAGTGAAAATTACTGTCTTGTCCATGTGTAGCGCCCTCTCTGACGAGAGGTCGGGTCAGTAATTTGTCAGTCAGTCTGTAGTACTAAGTCCACTGTCTGTATTTACACATATTTATAATACACTTATTTCTTATTTAAATGTACATATATACACGGCCTCCTTCAGTCCAGGTTAGGTACAGCAGATTATGCCTTTATATATATATCCTAGTAGTAATAGCTACCACGGCAGTATAGTCACTTGAACGGTCGTATGCCTGACCGCCGCCAAGTTTAAGCCGCTTATACTTTCTGTGTCGGGCTTCGCCTTGAACAATAATACGAACATTCTCATTTTCATGATTTTGTATGACTTCTGCCTGTTGCCTGCATAATTTTGTTATGTAATCATATACGTACGGGATTTTGAATGCCATGTGCAAATCGCGGACCGGTGTGCGCCTTGGAAAATTGCCAATCGTGCGGAGAACCTTGTTTTGCAGGCGCTGCAATTTCACTAGATGAGTGTCTGCCGCAAACTCCCAGGCG
>NW_019737112.1:49208-50144 GCF_002891405.2 Cryptotermes secundus
GGACGTAAATTTTGAGGAAATTTCGGGTCTTTACCCGGTTTAGGTAAAGTTATTATTTTTGCTTCCTTCCAAGTATTTGGAAAGTGAGAGAGCCGAAAAAAGTGATTGAATAAGTGAGTTAGGTGAACCAATGATCTCCTTGGAAGGTGCCTGAAGCATTCATTTGGGATGCCGTCAATTCCACAGGCCTTTTTTAATTTCAGGGAATTTATTAATTTCTGAACGTCACATGGTCTGATCCTTAAGGGAGGGTTTTCACCCACGGCTTCCAGCAGAGCTTGAACTCTAGGCTCCACCGGCTCTTAATGGTTTTCATCGCACAGGTCATGTGGCGTGAACTGAGTTTCCAAACCGTCGGCAATTTCATTGGCTTTTTCAGAAGGATGAAATTTTAGGCCAGAAGAACCATGAATAGCAGTTGGTGCCCATGGTCCGTCTCTCTTAAGGAGAGATTTCGAAATGTGGCATATACACTGAGGAGTGACTTCAGCCTTGCTTATTTTTGTTTCCCACCGTTCAAGTGCCTTATTACGGATCATTCGCCTGATTGCTTTGGTGACCCAATTGACTGCCGTTTTACATGCTGGATCCCTGGTTTCTTGCCACAGTTTTCGTAGCCTCTGCTTGTATTTAATCAAACGATCTAGACCAGGAAGATCGTTGTTTAAGTCCGAAAGTGTAACTTTAGTTGTCGACAGCCTATATGCCGAAGCAATAGAGGCTGCAAAGTCGCGTGCCGCTTTATCGACTTCTACCCCCCAATTAATTTCTTGTTCAGGTGATATTAATTCAAAAGCGACACTTTGAAATTGCTCCCAATCAGTAAAATTTCCAATGGTTTCCGATAGATTCCTAATTTTAACGTGATCCCATATGTGGAATAATATTGGTAGGTGAACTTAGTTCAAAATATCAGAGACGATGACCTCTGACACT
>NW_019737113.1:0-24653 GCF_002891405.2 Cryptotermes secundus
TGGCCCAACAACGAGAAGTCCCCAACGAAAATGCCGTAGTGAAACTGGTCAAAGGACGGAAGAAGCAGTATATGGGCAAGAAGCAAGCTGCAGGGCAACGTGGAGAGCCACTGGAACTAACCCGAGGAATTTGTGGATCCCAGATGAAGTTTGCCACTGCCTGCAGGAAGGTGTCCCGCCGTGCAACAGTGGCATGGCGCAAGAGTAACATCTTCAAGAAATATATGACCCAAGGAAATTGTGGACTGTGGCACGAATTGGCTGCTGACAGAAATATGACTAGTCGTGCAGGTGCGACACGGCGCAAGAGAGACCCCGTGAAGAAATATTGATAACAGTTTTTTGTTAACTTTCTAGCAAAGTTAGAAAGCAGGCCATGATCAAGTTCACTATAGGTGAGGGTAAGTTGAAAGGAGTGTTCATGGTTTCTCCACAGCTTACAAATTATGTCATCCTAGGATGTCAGTTTTTAAAAGAACATGCTGTGAGCAAAGATTTTTAAAGAGAAAATTTAATGTATATGATGGAAGGTTGCATTAAAGAGCATGCGTTTCATTAATCAGCTTAGTTTTGAAATGTTGAATGTGAAGTTTAAGGTCAAGGGACTGACCATATCCCTAATCCCATACCAGTAAATCAAAATCTTAGTACCTCGTCAGCTGGCAAGCAACGTCTTTTACAACCTTTAGGGCCCTTGTCCACGACAAGAATTTATGCCGTCTGCTGTTCCAGTAGATTTACCGGGTTGGTAGTGATGCGTTATTTCATATGAGAGTTTGTCCACAAGCCATCATGGCAAATCTACCGGTCCAGCTGCCGGATGCAGCACCGGATTCCCACTGTAGAGACGGCAGCCGGACGGTGCACCGTGTTCTCAGTGGGACATGCATTAACATGTCTACGTGTCCACGAGCCGGCGAGCTCGCCGTCAGTCATCAGTTGGTCTTCAGCGTGCAAGTTCCATGTGTTTTGTGTCTGCAGTATTCTTTTCATTACAATGAGCGCAGAATTCAATACTGACTGTGAATTATTAATTACGCTTGTCGAGGAAAGACCAGTACTGTGGGATAAGTCAAGTGAAGAGTACAAAGCCAGGCGGCTAACTGTGCAAGCTTGGAAGGATGTATGCTCACACCTTAAAGAAGATTTTGAAACACTGGGAGATAAAATTGTCAGTAATTTGTCAAATGTTTCTTTTGACATTCTAAAAAAATTAACATGCTTTGCGTCGTCCTGTCGTAGTTTTTCAAACAGCGTACTAAATGCACCAAATTTAAATCGGTCTTGCAACACAGGATGCACCCAATACCATCTGCGTCGTCGCTGTTTCTTTTTGTAAAAATAATATAGTGCAATGAGGGTGCATACATCCGTATTATCCATTCTACTGCACCCGTGCACAGACTCCCTCGACTCGAGTGAAACATTTTCCGCGCGCCTGCCGTCTCCGTGGACAAGGCCACCCGGTTTTGTCTGCTGGCCGGCGGAATTACCATTCCGGCAGGAATTCTTGTCGTGGACAAGCGCCCTCAGTGTGAAGGGACGACTGTTCATATTTCCCGCCTACCTATGGCAGTTGCAGTGGGTTAGTTATGTTCAGTTGCATGTTTTTAAGTAAATTGCGACATGTCCGAATTATCTGGCGGGCAGGACGATTGGAATGTACCGTGCTCAGACGATGAAAATTATGGTGTTCGAGGAAAGGTTGGCTTTTATTTTTGTGCCGTCTGTTTGTTATCAAATGTACTAAACTTTCATTTGTAGGGCAGCATTGAAAATTGATGTATTATCCGTAGCTTGTAAGCGGTATGTGGTACAGTAATTTTGTTCGAATGTATATCCGAAGCTTGGGTAACTAATGCAAACAAGGCGATCTCTTAATAAATCTTTAATGCATAAAGGATTTTCGTATGTGACTTGACTGACCTTCAGATTGCTGTAACACGTACATATGTCAATGCACTGAGTATATGGTGTGTTTTTGTTGTCGCCGAGGGAATATTTGGGAGGCGAAAAATTTGAATAGACCAAACGTGGGGTATAGTTATACGTCTAGAAATTTGAAGACGATTGGTGTGGACGAAATTGAGGTTAGGTAATTCGTTATTATGTTGTATTGTTTCCAATTCACCACACTTGATCAGGGCAATATTTGGTTTAGTTTTCGTTAGGTTAGGTTAAACTTCATTTATAGTTCCAGTATTAATGATGATAGGTTACTGCGTTATTCTGGATTTTAGTGTGATATAACGAAATTCACCAATTTGCTTGTCAGATAAATCCGTGATGCCACAGAATTCATGTCTGTCACAATCTGAAGCTTGTAATATGGTACAACAGAATTCACCACACATTGTTTTGGGTAATGGTATAGTAGGATACTGTCATTTGAAGGAGAAAGCTCTATATCGTATTAAATGGAGGAATTGTTTTGGAAGAGACTGTGGACCTGTCGTCTTGACAGATTACTGATGATGATAGTAGGTGAGTTTCATTCTTTTGAATTGAGTTGGCTTAATGCTTTAATTAGGATGGAATAGTGTCTTCAGGAAACGATGAATTAATTCCCAGCGATAGTGACCCACTTATGAACTCATGTTCCAAACCAAATGCAAGCATAAACTGGTAATAATAGGAGACAGTCATGCAAGAGGATGTGCAGCTAGGGTTAAAAATTTGACTGACAAATTTGAGATCTGTGGTTTTGGTGTTAATAGTCTAACAAAATCAACAAAAAAAGAGATTATAAATTTAACAAATATGAACATAATGGTATTCTGGGGAGGTGCTAATGATGTGAGCAAGAGTAACAGTGAGAGTGGATTAAGACACATTGTAAATGTTGTCAAAGACAATGGCCTTACTAACATCATCCTGTTGAGTGTTCCATATCGTTATGACCTTGATAAAATCTTCTTGTGTAAACAAGAAAATTACTATGTTCAATATAAAATTAGCTAAATGCATTAAAATACATGAGCACTGTACGCTCTTAAATATAGACCTTAATATGTGACTTTTTACAAACCACGGACTTCACTTAAATGCATTAGTTAAAGATGTGACTTCTAAGCAACTTGTTTCTCATATTAATGCATGGCTATTAGAAGAGGCTGCAATTGCAATTGGTTTAGGTTGGAAAATTGAACCTTCTAACAAGGTTCTAGATGAAGGTTCTCCTACTGCTGCAACAGAAAGCAGCATTGAAGTAATAAGTCCAATAAAATTAAATTTGATTAATCTTTCACAGAATCTTGAACCAACTTAAAAAAAAACAGCTGAAAATGGAATGTCTACTAGACAAAGGAGAATTCATGTAACAAGAAATGAGGATTTTTTGTGGTGGCTCAGCTTGTAACTTCAGGACTAATAGTATAGACAGATTAAGTAATACTTACAGACCAAATGCTGATTGAAACCGAGATTGTATGAGAATCAATGCTCAGACCTAATATATTTTTACTATATTCTTATAATAACTCACTAAATATGTATTATCAAAATATTAGGGACTTACAAGGCAAAACAGACGGGCTTAGAAGTTCCTTGTATTCTGAATTGCCACTTTTGTTATGTTTAATGGAACATCACCTTGTCTACCAGGACTTGGATCGCACTTATATAGAGCATTACAATCTTGGTGCTGAATATTGTAGATAAGGTGGAGTATGTATTTTTGTACACAAACAAAAAAAATTAAAATTTTTAAATGTTAATTTACATGAATTTTCCAAAGAGCAAGACTTAGAAGTATGTGCAGTTAAACTTCAGTTTCCATTTGGCAATATCGGTATTCTATCCATGTATATAGTTCCATCTGGTAACTTTTCATAATTCCTAAATGGCTTAGATGTCATTCTGAATTCCCTATAAAATACTATCTTTGGTGATATAAAGGTAAGTTATCATGTTGACAGTAATAGGAAAAAATAATTAGACACCTTGTTATCTTCTTTTAACCTCTCTGGTACAGTGTACTTTCCTACTAGAATCCAAAATCATTCAATCTCTGCAATTGATAATATTTTTATTAATCTCAACAGGAGTGGTCTGTCTGATCATGATGGCCAGATTATATACACAAATAATATTAACTTACAAACACACAACAGTTACACCCAATTAGTAAGGAAATTTAGTAAGTCCTCCAGGAATGGGCTTTTGATTCAATTAAGCTATGAACTTGGGGCAGTATTTTCGTTAATCAGGATGTTGATACTATAATAAACTCCTTTCTTAATACTCATCTATGAATAATCTACTCTAACTTTCCAAAAAAAAAAAAAAGAAGTTAAGATTAAAACTAAATATAATCCTTAAATGACAGGTGGTATAAAAATTTCATGTCAGCATAAAAGAGAGTTCTGTTTAACTCTTAGGGATAGTAATGATCCATATCTAAAATATTATTATGAAACAATGCAAAATTTTGGTCGATGTTATTAAAGCAGCTAAAAATCTTCATTATAATAGGTTAATTTCTAATTCTAGTAACAAAATGAATACCACCTGGATCCTTGTAAAATCAATGACAGGTAGAAAAATTAATAATGCAGGCTTAAAGTTTTTAAACATGGATGGGAAATTAACTGATAATCATCATATGATTACATATTCTTTAAATAATTATTTTCTAACTATAGGTGACAAAATAAATACCAATTATGCAAATGTTGGCCACATTATAGAGTCTGATACTGACAGATATTTAAATTATCTGTCTCAAGCTTTTGTGACTCCCTTCCCTAAAATTAAACTTAACAATACTTCTACTAAAGAAATGAAAAGGTAATTAAGTCTTTAAAACTAAAAAATTAGATGAAATTATTGGGGATCATCATTGTGGGTTTCTATGTAACAGATCAACTACCAATCAGATCTTTTGCATTCATCAGATATTGGAGAAAAATGGGAGTACAATGAGACAGTGCATCAGCTATTTGTAGACTTCAAGAAAGCCTATGATTCAGTTAGGAGGGAAGTATTTTACAATATTCTAATAGAGTTTGGGATACCCATGGAACTAGTTAAGTTGATTAAACAGTTTTTAAATGAAACATATAGTAAAGTCCATATAGATAAACTGTTGTCTGATAAATTTCCTATCCAGAATGGTCTAAGACAATGAGGTGCTTTATTGCCACTCCTTTTCAACTTTTCTTTAGAATATGCCATTAGGAAGGTCCAGGAAAACCAGGTGGGACTGAAATTAAATGGGACACATCAGCTGTTGGTTTATGCTAATGATGTGAATCTGTCGTATGCCACACTGTCGGGCGACTGAGTGGGTACTCGTACTTGTGGGTTGGTCTTGATGGAGTCGGGTGAGCGGCAAACATCCGTCGTATTGGTGGAGATAAACTGCTGGAAGATGCTTAATTCAAGAGAGTTTAATACACAGTAAATATGTACAACTGTTACAACAGCAAGTCTGCTTGAGGCTTTAGCAGTGGCCGACTCCTGACTGACAGAGTACAGTCCTATAGACTAAACTTTGTAATCAGATTAGAGAGCGTTTTGAACGGTTTAGGTCAGGGTTCTTATAGCCCTGTCTGTGGGGTGGGGGCTTTGTGAAAGCTTCCTTGGAAGGTACAAATTTCATCATATAGGAAGGTTCTAGAACATTCTATTGTTATTTCACATGATGGGTCTTCCTGGACCTTGGCTTGTTTTCTCGGACTTTAACTGATGTTTTCCAGTTTCTCTGTGAAGCAACATGACTATTCTTATTTGCTTCCCTTAGTTCAAAACAAGTCTTGTTTGCCCTCTGGCGGATAAAATCGGTGAAAGTCGAGTTACAGTATGTGACAAACCTGTGCTGTTACATTTCGTAATTATCAATAAATATTACATTCGGATTCAATAAACTGTTACTTATGAATGGTAACCATTGTAATTATTCTATCCACCATACCTGTTACATTAATAATATCCAATACATCACACCGTCATATACAACAAATCTATTGTGCGATAATATAGATACCATAAAGAAAAAACCAAACTTTAATTGACACAAGTAAGGAGGTTGGTCTAGAAGTAAACACAGAGAAAACTAAGTATATTTTGCTGTTCATCACCAAAATGGAGGGTCAAATCATGATAGGAAACAGATGTTTTGAAAATGTGGCACAGTTCAGATATTTGGGAACGATGATAACAAATGAAAACCCGATTCAGGAGGAAATTAAGAGGAGACTGAACTCGGGTAATACTTGCTACCATTCAACTCCATGAGTAAGTAAGTAAGTTGATAAAGGAAACGCGTTGGTACAATCCTACCTCAAAACTAGATACCAGATAACTGTAATCAATAATTGGCATATTCATTCCAGATGGGGAAAGTTAATAATGGTGTTCCCCAGGGATCGATTCTGGGACCTTTAGTGTTTCTTTTATATATAAATGACTTGCCAAACAGTATAATTAATAAATCCAGACCTGTTATTTTTACAGATGACACCAACATAATTATCATGAATTGCAGACCTTTAGGTTATGAAAACAACAACATTCAAATATTTAAAAACATAAATGATTAGTTTAAAGCTAATTTATTGATACTAAATTTCGATAAAACATATTTTATACAATTTTTGACTAAGATAGCTATCCAGTGGATATACATATTGACTATGGTAACAGTCAGATTAGGCCTTGCGACGAGCTGATCACTCGCCCAAGGGGTCCTACCGCATGTGTAAGATCTAGTAAACCGAAGTGAAACGGAGAGTTTCATGGAGGTAGGCCTAGGCCCAAATTGGGGCTGTAGCGCCACAGAAAGAAAAAAAATAGTCAGATTGCTATATCTACTAATACCAAATTTCTTGGATTAACTACCGACCATATGTTGTCATGGAAAGGCCATGTTGATTGGCTTATGTCTAAATTTGGTTCAGTCTGTTATGCAATCAGGGCTATATGTCACAGGAAACAATAAGAATAGTTTATTTCTCATATTTCTGTTCTTCCTCCCTCCTCAGTAGGCTAAGTAAAGAATGGATGGTTGCTCACAAAGGAGAGAATCATTTATGTCATGTTTTAGATGTTACCCAACTAAGCTACTCTTTGTAGTCATTTAGTATTTTGACCCCCCACCCCAATTATACTGACAGTCAAAAATGCTTTGTCATTTATTCTCTAGATGTACACAGTGTGAAAATGGTACTGATATATCTGAATCTACTTTATCATCATTTGATTTTCTTCCAGTTTAAGTTTGTTCATGGAGGTTTTGTTTTATTATATTTGCCATACATGTATGGGAAAGATTATATTAGACAAGTCATAATTTAATCTAGTGAGAAAGTATGTAGAACATCTTCAAATACAAATTTTGTGTTATAAATATGTTGTGCGTTCAAGTTCTAAGGTCTCTGATTTTTTTTCTCACACAATAATCATACAAAAAATTTGAAACTTCTGTCACTTTTCAGCATAATCTCCCTGCAGCCATACACATTTTTCACAACATCAACGCCGTGATTCCATGGTCGCTGCAAACGTTTCTGTAGGAGTCTGTTTTGACCACTGGAAAATCACTGATGCAATAGCGGCACAACTGGTGAATGTGCGACCACGGAGAGTGTCTTTCATCGTTGGGAAAAGCCAAAAATCGCTAGGAGCCAGGTCAGGTGAGTAGGGAGCATGAGAAACCACTTCAAGGTTGTGTTCACGAAGAAACTGCTGCATCGCGTATGCCCGATGCGCTGGTGCATTGTCCTGGTGAAAGAGCACACGTGCAGCCTTTTCCGGCCGTTTTTCTCGCAGTGCTGGATGGAGCTTGTTCTTCAAAACATCTTGGTAGGATGCACCTGTCAACGTAGTGCCCTTTGGAACGCAATGAGTAAGGATTACGCCATCGCTGTCCCAAAACATGGCCAACATCATTTTTTCAACACTGGTGCTTACCCGAAATTTTTTTGGTGGTGGTGAGTGTGTGTGCTTCCATTGAGCTGACTGGCGCTTCGTTTCAGGATTGAAAAACGGCATCCATGTCTCATCCATTGTCACAATTGATGAAAAGAAAGTCCCATTCATGCTTTCATCATGTGTCAACATCACCTGGCAAATTGGCATGCGCGCAGCCTTGTGTTCGTCTGCCAGCATTCGTGGCACCCACCTGGAGGACATTTTCCGCATTCGCAGGTCTTCATGCAGGATTGTGTGCACATATCCCACGGAAATGCCAACTTTGGAGGCGATGTTTTCCACACTCAATTGGTGATCCTCCAAAACAACTTTCTCAACTCGCTCGACCATTTTATCAGACCGGCTGGTGCGAGGCCGAGATTGTTTTGGTTCATTGTCACATGACGTTCAGCCTTCTTTGAACTGTCGCACCCACAAACATACATTTTTCACATTCATGACACCATCACCACATGTCTCACTCAACTGGCAATGAATTTCAATGGGTGTCGCACCACGCAAGTGGAGAAAACGAATGATTACTCGCTGTTCTTGTAATGAAAATGTCGCCATTTTAAGTATCAAAAACACTCCTCACGCTCGTCGCCACCACTAGAGTTCTGTGTGCCGTACAGTGCTGCTATCTGTGTCACGCATTCACTAAGAGTACACACGTATTTTAAACTAAACCGCATGTGTCTATCTGTTCCCAGTCCTGAGAAAAGAAATCGGAGACCTTAGAACTTGAACGCCCTTCATACAGTTAATACATGAGACATTAGAAAGTATATTAAATGTGAAGGATATTCATTCTGCAAGCTTGATTTACGATTGAACGGATATATTCATGAATTTTATCTTTAGGAAACATGGGAGCCATCACCTGGAGACATAGCAGCATTATATGACCGGGTAGATAGGGAAGGTGTTTTGGAGTTGGATTGGCAATGTCCTGGTCGACGTGTCCCTTCTCCTGCACAGGATGACTTCTATCAAGAGGATGAGGAATCTTTAGAGTCCAAGTAAGGAATGTGAAACTGGGAATTGTATTTAGTCTTACAGCTTATTTTATTACTTAGCATGACATAAAGTGCAGTATTTGGTTTGGTCAGATGAAGCTAAGACTTCATCTGACCATGAAGAAACACTTTGAAATCAGATGTTATTCTGTAATGTATGGTGATACAAGGACGCTTGAATCCTATTCATCACAATAACCTGCATTTGATACCATATCACACACTTTGGTATTGTTGTGTCACGTAGAACTGAGAATGGAGATGCATTTCTTAAAACTTTGTACCTTTTTTATTTTTAAATATCTGATTGCGTGGAAAAGACCTTCCCATAGACGATATTAGCATCTTTGGTAACAGATTATTTTGAATATCCAGTTAAATAGAAATTCATTTAATCTAGAAAACTCTTGATAATTAAATACATTTTAAGTGTTCCAGTTATGAAAAATACAATTTTATTTTATACTAGGTTTTTTTTTTTTCACTTATGGTGACAGTATGTTCAAGCTTGTCACTGGTGATATGAATCTACTGTATAGCATAAATTAAATTGCTGTATTTGTTGCACTGCCATTGCAGATGCCAGAGCTTAATTTGTATCAGAACTGTCCAGAACATGGTTCTACTGTTTTTATTTCTGTAGTGAAATGCAGATTGCTACTGTTCACTGTTAAAAAAATAGTGTGTCAACAATTGCCGAAGAAGAGTGCTCTTTCCAAGAATGGGTTTGATTATAATACTGCCTTTAAATTTTTATTATTTATTCACTCAGTGATGACCTGGGTGGCATGTAAGACAATGAATTCAAACTTATAGCTGGAAATTTGAAGAGACAAGATCTCAGAGGCATGTGTGTTAAAATGAATCTTAGGAAAAATAAAGTGTAATGTGGGCTGGATTTATCTGGCTGGGGATAGGGACCAGTAGCAGACCCTTATGAACATGGTAATGAAATTTCAGATCACATGGAAGGGGGGGGCAGCTATTAGCCTCTCAAGAAGAACTCCACCTACTGGCGTTCCCTTTGCAGTTCGACAGTTACCCAGATTTATTTATTTTTAAACTTGGTTAAGTACTGTAATTTAGAATGTGAATTTTATTAATGCATACCTCTCCTGTGATGATGACCTACCTTAAATCCCACACACTCACATACTTGATGTTGACACTTTTTGAACAAACCTCCATGGAGATGGTATTGATTCCTCAATTTCAAGCATCTTGGGTTTCACTTTAACATCTCTACAGATTATGTTCAAATTCTTTGTTTGACTTTTGAAATATGACAGCTACGAACCTTGATCTGACATGTATTGCTCTAAATGATAGTATTGGAAGGTTCTGCGTGTTATGTTTGTGTATTTTGATATGGTGTGTAATTGCTGCATGAGTCTTTGTGATTCAGAAAAATTCTACAAAATTAGCCTCTTACATTAACACATTGAGGACCGGTCACGTGATATCTTGCTTTTGGCTTTTAAACATGGTGGAGCAGTCGCATGATATCATGATTTTAGTACACGTTAGGTTGTAACACACTATACCTTTCTCTAGCACCACCCAAATGAATGACTACTGCGTAATATTACTCTGGAATGTTTATAATACCAATAATATAATATAATACATAATAATACCAAGTGACTCATGTCACCCACATGAACACAAAATATCTGGTATTAAATACCTTATAGATCAAGTAAATAATTACCCCATTACCAGAGTAGCAAAAGATACTGAGATAGCTACTATAAATAATATACTCATAAACAATAAGTACAACACAGATATAATTACTAAAATAATTACAAATAAAAGAAACCAAAACATGACAACAAAACAGAACATCACAGAGAATTCAGAAGAACAAAAAATGAAATGGGCAACATTCACATACATAGGAAAAGAAACAAGAAACATTACAAAACTATTTCGTGACACAAAATTAAAAATAGCATTAGAACTAAGAATAATTTACAACATATTTTAAAATCAAAAACACAAATGAGTAAATATAACAGAAGTGGCATATATAGAATGAAATGCCTAGATTGCCCCATGGAATATATAGGACAAACAGGGAGGAAATTTAATACCAGATATAAAGAACACATACATGACATAAGACAAAATAACAGCAATACAGGGTACTCGGAACACATATTAAACACAGGACATGCATACGGTACAATAGAAAATACTATGGACATCATAACGAATAAGAAAGGACAGTATTTAAACACATTAGAAAACTATCATATATACACAACAACAAAGAAAAACACAATATAAATAAGGAAATATATAACCCAGTATTCCATGAACTACACACAGTTTACACAGAACAACATACCACAACCCCACCACCTACCCCCACCACATTTACCCCCACAACATCATAGCTCAATCAATACGAAGACACACACACATCCAACATTACAACACCCGCAGCCAAAAAGAGAACATATATCACGATACACGGTGAGTACTAAACACTAATACAACACATAACAGATAGAAGCCGAAAGTAATAATAATAAGTACCTTTTTTACGTTGCAGATATACACGGAGTATAAGAGGAATGACTCCCATAGTGGAGGAACCAAGTGCGGGTTTGAATTGGGACAAATAAGATGAATAATCTTAACAAAACTTTAGTGTATAAAATTATTATAGTTGATGAATATTTTAAATACTTTTTAAATAATTTTACAGTGACATAATGGCAAGCAATGCAATAGATTAGCGTAAATGGAGCACCTGATGATGGCACTATGTTGCCGAAACATGTCGTGAAATAACAGGTGAAATTGAATGCACTACAAGACGGAAACTGCATACATATCATAGCCGGAATGTTTGCTTAGTAGGCAGTAACTTGACCTTGCTGTTTTGGTTCCCCCTCCAAAGGAAAATGATCTTCGACCCTTCAAGCTGTTATGTATCAGGCAGGAAGTTAGTGCAATATGAATCAAGGACAGAAGCGGTTCAAGACCGAGCGATATCTTGGAGAAATATCTGACTTGTTCTCCCGATGAGCTATCTGATGTTCCTTCTGAGAGGAGTAGTGAAAGTGACTCAGATGGTAGTGACAGGGTACAACAAACAATTTTAGCCACAGACAATAAAAGACGAAAGTGCAGGTAGAAGTGCAGGTAGTAAAATTGCGGGGACAGCCACATGGGGAAAAGTAGACAAAACGCCTACTTTGGGACAGTTTACTGGAAATCCAGGGGTGAAACCAATTCCATTGGTCCCAGCGCAAGTGTCTGAAGTAGCAGAACTGTTTTTTTGTAGATAGGGATACTCGTGTTGTGAATATGATTTCCACAATCACAATTCGAGCATGGTTGATGTTCAAAGGAAACATGGGCAAGTAAAGAAGCCTATTTGTATTTCTGAGTATAATATGTTCACGAAGGGAGTGCTAGAGCCGATCAATACTTGGCCTATTATTCTCTTCCTAGGAAGACAATAAAGTGGACAAAGAAAGTTGCCTTGTGGCTTATAAATTGTGCAATTTTCAATTCATTTTTGGTTTACAAAACTCTAAAACCTGATTCAAAATTGAAATACAAAGCATTTTTGATGAATGTGGCAAAGGCCTGGGCTACAGACCAGATGGTGGTGGCAGAACCAGAGTCAGGCACAGACTTAGTGCGACCAGACCCAACAACTCCCACCCCACACGGGCCTCATGTGGACACCCCTGGGTGACTCTTGGGTGATATGTGGAAACATACCCTCGTGAAAATTGTGAAGGGTGAACATTCCAAGGGGAAGCATCCTAGGCAGTGCTGTGTTTTCACAGTTCACAAAAAAAGGAGCATGACTGTCTACATTGCAAGTTCTGTGTAATGCCAGTTCACAAAGGGGAATGTTTCCAGAAATATTACACTCTCAAGCACTTCTAGGAGCATTGGTAAGTGTTCTCCAAAAATTTTAGTTCATAAAATTAATTAGAAGATTTTATATTAATTTCTAAAGTGAACAGTGCACAAGTTAGGGTACTGGGTTTAAAAATGCTGGCCCCCAGGGTGATTTAAATATTTAAATTGCCAGTCCTCAATGTGTTAAATAATATTTAATCTCATCTTCTCTCTCTCTCTCTCCCACCCCATTATAGTACTGTTCATCTGTACTTTCATGTTGCAGACCAGAAGAAAAATCAGATTTTGATTTTATGGACGAAATGTCAGCACCAAAATTCACACCAAGAAGAACAGGCGAAGGCGGTCCTAAAGGAAGTGCAAAGAAGAAAACCACTAGTTTGGATGGAATACTCTCTAATATACGTAGGCACCGAAAACTTGAAGAGCTGGAGAAGCAGGCATCAGAAAGTGGTACCACTAATCCATGAATTTGCTCAAGTGTGTGTTAGATTAGAAGTTCTCTTTATTGGAATGGACAACAATATTTTCTGCTTTTGAAGAATATTGTCATCCAGGATGTGACACCATATAGTCTGTTAGACATTTGCCAGTGTTTCAGAGGATTAGATATTTTGCCAATGTGTCAGAGGAACATGTTGTCTCCCTCTTCTGGGTAGGATGGAGGCAGCATGCTTTCTGAACTGGCAAATGTCTATAAGAATGTGCAGTATCACATCCCAAAAGACAGTGTTCTTCAGTCACTTCCATTAGAACCTCTGTCTTACATTATATATTCAAGTTCACTGTTGCAGTCATTACTGTTGTAAGAAATTGATCATTTTAAATTATATTCATATCAGAAAGTGCCTGTTGAGTTGTCATTGAAGATTCCTGTGTCATTTCCCTCCTTTTAGTTCTCTCCAGTATGTTGACACCCCGTTCTTTAAATTGTTTGTATATGATTCCTAGGTGAGATAAATTTACAATGCATATCTTAGGCAAGATTGATTTTCAAAATTCACAGATTTCTTTCAGGATTGAAGTTTTGGCCGAAGAACTTAATTTTCTTCCTCAAATTATTCTTATATGTACAGTAGCACTTAAAAGCCTATAACTGTTTGATTTTTATTTTACTTTCATCAGAAATTTCTATTTGGTACCATATATGATCCATGCACACAAGGTGGTGTACTGAGTACATCATTATATTTTTGCTGCTGAAACATCGCATGGAGAAACAGTCAGAGGAATGTAAAAGTGATGCTCTCAAAAGGTTTCATCTATCTTGATTTTCAATTATAAAGAACTGTTATTTCAACCAACCCATAAAATGGATTAAAGGAAATAATGAATAACACTAATATTTGGCCAGGAAGCCACTATTGGCAATGATTGCTAGGCAGCAGTGAGACATACAGTCAACCAGGTTCATGAGATTGCTGAGGGAATCTAACATTGTTCATTGCACAAGATATCAGAGCATTCTTGCTTGTTGGTTGGCTGGTGACCTTCAACATATTTCCCAAGCTCTTGTCAGGGATATTCAATCGGGTTGAGGTTAGGGGATTGCAAAGGCCCTTTCAAAATTCATAATTTCTTTGTTCCAAGCCAGTCTTGGGTGACTTTGGTAGTGTTTTCGGTCATTATCCTGCTGGAAAATCTAGCCATGAGACATTTTGTTTCCGGAACAGGAGAGCATGAGCTTTTAGATTTTTTTTAACTGAATTTTCTCCATTATGCCATCAATGAAATGCAAAGACCAATACAATCTCAACTAAGGATTCGCACATCATAATTTTTCCCCCACCATTTTGACTGGGTATCTGGTATTTGGAGTCCAGTTATTGTTGACTGGATGCCTTATATATTGCCTGCTGTTAGAAGTAAATATGTTGAGCTTCTACTAATGGGTTCACAACACATAACTCACTCTTTATTGGTCCAGTGTTTGTGCTCCTTAGTAAATTGAGTCTCATCGGATCTTTTGCCAAAATGTGTGGCTTAGTAGGACATCTTCCATGAAGATCATCATCCTTGAGAGACAGTGTTTGGTTGTTGAACCACCCAGATTGAAACAGTGGATTTCCTTCATTTTGGTTGTAATCTTAATGGCTGTCTTTCTATGACGAGCACTTATCATTTCATCATTTGTAGCTGTAGTAATTTTAGGCCTTCATTATTTTGGAGAGCAGAGTACAGTGCCATTAGCATGTTGATGAACACAAATGCTGGTTATCTTAGTCTGTGAAGGTGGAACACCTTCAAGATTTTGCCACATGATTGTCCTTGGGAAACTTCATCAATACAGCAGAGAGGAAAGATACTTGAGGGGAGACAGGAGACAGAGGAGGTTTGAAGCTAAAAACACTTAAGCATTTATGAAGACTCAGACCTCAAGAAATGTATTGCACTTGTTGAAGAAGATAAAATAAATATGTTCTATGGCATTTGTATAAACACATGATCTTAGGAAGTACACAAATGTTTTAAATTGAGCAGAATTGTTATTATAGAAGATACATACATCTTACATAATATTTCATTTCTTGCTGTTAGTACCATACAGTGGATGTATTATAAGATGTTCTGTATTTATTGTGAAACGACAGTATAATGTATATTTTCACACTTATATAATTATGGAATATACTGTAACTTTCAGATTAGTGTGTTGAATACAAGATATTATAGGTATATAATTTTTAGATTCCCAGTCGTGTTGCAGGTGCTTATGCTCGAACTTACCCAACACTCAGATATTTTAAGAGGTGAATGTTTTGTAAATGACTGAACCCTAGAATAGCACGTTCATCATTTTTTAAAATTAGGCAGTCATATGAATAAGGGAATAATAAATTTCTGTGACAAATGAGCACAACATCAAAATCTACATACATGCATTGTGTATATAAGGTATATGTAAGATACAGTAGTGAGCGTAAGTAAAATGAGACTGTAAAACAAGTGAAAGTGTAACCAGTGACATGAATTGAACTTCCATTCACGAAATTTTAACTTTTAACAATTAAATTAGAATAATAATTTTAACCTGTGTTTTATAAAAAGAACTCGATATATTAGTGAGCTTAAGTCTGGATAAGATACAGGGTCGAATGAGTGAAAAGTGAATGTGACCGCGTGTAATTAGACAGCCATGTTCATACACCTGAGGATGACCTCTTGAGGTCGAAACATGTAGTGATAATAAAAAACGTGTTGTGTAGTCAGTAAATTCACTCTACTGTTGAGCATAATACAATCTTGGATCTGTAGAGTATGGCAAAATGTGATTTATTATATTATGTGCTCTTTTGAGTATTTTTCATGCTATTTTTATTTTCAAATGATTCCATGACAACAGAGCTATTTTCTTTCCAGGTAGTTAATATTCTTCATTGCAAATGGATGTATAATGTTTTGTATTAACACAAGAATTTTTGTTTTACTTCTTTCACAAAACACAAGCACATCTCAGCTGTAATTGTTGTTATCTAAATAAAATTATTCTAAAGGCATTATGTTTTGTTAACATGTGTGTGAACTATAGGACATCTAATTTGGACATACTACCACACTCGATAATTTCGTGGACTGGCCGCAAAGCATCGTTGCAGTGCACTACAGTGGATAGGTTGAGGCATGATATGATTCCTTGTCAGTTCATCTATTGTCACATCAAGAGGCAGTTGTGTGCAAACAGTGTAAGCAGAACTGTGGCCTCTGTTGTGTACTGCAGTTAAATGTGAATGGTTGAAACTGAAAATGTGGCAGTTTGAACAACAGACAAACATCAAGTTCTGCCATAAACTAGTAAAGTCCCTTAGCGACATGTTTGGCATATGAACAATTGGCTGTTGCTACAAGACAACGCCCCTGCACATTGCTCTGTTCCTGTCTAAGAGGAACTGGCAAGGCAACAGGCCACCGTTTTGCCATAACCTCCATAACCTGATCTCGCCCCATGCAGTTTCTTTCTCTTTCACTGCTTGAGAGCAAAGCTACGTGGTCGTAGATTTCAGTCGTCCAAGGAGGTCGTCAATGTCACAAGAGACGCCATATGAGTATTTCCTGCTAGTATATTTCAGCAATGTTTTCTGCAGCTATATCGTTTCTTTCTCTTTCACTGCTTGAGAGCAAAGCTACGTGGTCATAGATTTCAGTCGTCCAAGGAGGTCGTCAATGCCACAAGAGACACCATATGGGTATTTCCTGCTAGTATATTTCAGCAATGTTTTCTGCAGCTATATCAACGTTGGCAGACTTGCATAGCAGCCAACGGCAACTATTTTGAGGGTTGATGTGGATCTATATAAGTGTATGTGAATACCTTGTAATATAATGGGATAAAACCACAGTCCACGAAATTAGTGACATGTAACATATTTAAAGCTACTTTTGTATCAAATATTTGTCTGTGTTCTCTGATGAGCATTTCTACAGTACGGAAATTCTTTGTGCATGTCAGTGAAAGGGTTAATCACTGAAGCTGATAATGGACATTTTGTAGTCATTGACAAAAGAGTGGGGATAAGTGATCTAGGACACTTATGAGAGAGGTAAATATGTGAAAGCAGTGCCCTTTTACATGTATTGCTCTGTATATTAGGAATTTTAGACTGATTGACTGACTACCTGCTATGAAAATTAAATTAATCTTTCTAAAAATAATGGGTTACAAATATGGAGAAGTTTGAATTATGCATGTCTTCAAATCATAACTGATGGTGTTAATTCTGGTGCAATTAAGCTTTGAAAATTTGTTTCGTCTACAGTCTCCTGACAATTCTACATTTATTTGAAGGACTAGATTAAAAAGTGTTCAGACATATTAAATTATAACAAATAATGAGGTTAGAGTTAAGTTATATTCTGTTATGTTTTGTTTAAAAATATTTTACCTTTCTGTAATAGGAAGAAATGTTGTTGTAATTAAGATTACATTGTCATTATATTAGAATACCAAGACAGAAGTCACTTGCTTAAGTCACAACATCTCAGGCAATATTTGAAGTTAATATGTGCATGGAAAATATAAATGATAATGCTTTGAGGTACAGGTTAATATCCAGAATGTAGTGCACTGAGACAAAATATTCAATATAAATTTATGGTCCTTGGTTGTATGCATACATGTTCCTGTAAAGAAAAGAAGAAATTAATTATAGCATTTTTAACACTAGGACACAGTCAGAATTAGGTTATTTGGCGATGTTTCATGAAGGTTGCAGTTCAACAACTGATCCATAAACCTTCCCACATGAAAGCAACGAACACAACAGTTGAGTAGACAGCATTCTTACATCATATATTGGAGGTCCCAGGTTTGAACCTTGAACTGAAAACCAACTATCCTTAGGTTTTCTGTGATTGCCCTCAGCCTATATACTAGTAATCTTTCATGGTGCAGTTAACTTAGAGTGGTGTGTGAAGTATATTTGGTGCAGAAAATTCAGTGCAGGCGGGGGACAAAGTTGCTCGCATCCATGACATTCTTTAAGTCATACGTGTCCCCTGGGTAATGCAAAATGAGCAACAAACCTGGCAAAGGTTCCCCAAAGAAAAGTGCAAACTTCTTCAAGATGCAACAAAGCAAGAACTTGAATGCTTTCTATTGGGAAGCAAGAAGAAAAATGGGTTAAGTGATCCCAAATGCAGCCATTGGAAACCAGCCAACCAATTCAATGGAGGCTTTATGAACTCTTCAGGAAATGAGTAATCACTTTCCTTAGATCTGAGTGTGTTATTCTGGTAAAATTTGAAACAGAAATGATCTACACATTTTGGAGATCTTACACATCAAAATGTTGAGTACTCTAAATTTCAGAGAATATGGACTGCAGTGTTGATCACTGAATTTATTACACCAATGTGAAATGTACTTTGATGTTGGAGGACATCATATTCAGCAACTACCCATTTACATCACTTAGGTAAAGTAGTTTTACTGGAAACATTTTTCAAGTGTGGACAGGACCTGCAATTTATATCATATGATATTGTGAATTCTGCAAAAGAGAGCCTGTTCACTGGCAAGTATTTTGCTATGTGAATGGTAAGAAATAAAGCAAGGAATGAACTCCTCTGTATAACAGATATCACAGGGGGAAGTGGCAAATCTTTGAGAAGTTGTTAATTAAGTGATTTTATGTTTAAATACATAACTTGTATCTCATTTATGACAGTTACTGAGTTATGGATATTCAAACTAAATAGTAATAGATGTGCTTGTTAGAAATGTTTATTATGAAACTACTGTCAGATCAATAGCAAATGTTAAAACTAGCAATCTGGCATCTTGTACTTTATAATGTTGTATTTTAGCGTCCTGTTGCACTGATTTTCATCCATGATATGTACGCGGTGGCCGTCTTGTAGTGCACTCAATTTCACCTGTTACTTCACGACATGTTTCGGCAACATAGTGCCATCATCAGGTGCTTTATTTACGCTAAGCTATTGCATTGCTTGCCATTATGTCACTGTAAAATTATTAAAGTATTTAAAAAGTACATATTCCTCAGTTATAATAAATTTATATACACTAAAACTTGTTAAGATTATTCATCTTATGTCTTAATTTCAAACTCGCATATGGTTCTTCCACTATGGGAGTCGTTTTTCTTATATTCTGTGTATACCGTGTCTAGTGATGTGTGCTTCTTTATGAATGCGAGTGTTTTACTTTATATTGTTAAAAAGTTATGGACATTTAAGTTTTAATATTTGCACATATGTGGCAATGAGTGAATTTTGTATTAGTAACAAGACAAATCATGCCAGAGGTGGTAACAAGAATGGTTGATAGTTCAAGTGAACCGTTTTGGCATGTTAGACATGGTAACTTTTCTTGGTGCCACTACCTTAAAGAGCAGTTGGAAACAATGCCTTTCAAATTTTCATGCAATGAATATGCAGTTATTAACTTCCCCTACAGACATTGCAATGGCTAATCAAGAGCTTTTTTTGGTTATTAATCACAATTCCCAGACAGGAGAGTGCCAATTAAAGAGCTGTTAGCTCTATTTACATTCAGCTGTAAGAGACATGAATGTTTCTTACCATTACCTGGCAGAACATCTCCAGACTCAAATTGAGCAGCAAGATAACATTGTCCAATTTTGTAACCATCATGAGTTGGACACATGGTGATACAACAAAGTTTTCAAAGGGCTGTAACTATATTTCAGAATCCTTCCTATATAGAATGATAATAGAGTTTCTGCCCCTTCTAGTATGACCAGCATGTTGATATTACTGACAGTAGGGAACAGCATAGTATGTCCAACATATTGACATAAGTGAGAAGTAATGTAAAGCAGTCCCAATACCTAAGGGATTAAATATTGCATCATAGAGATATGTGGAGAAGTGAAGGTATAGCTCCAACATTCTTGACCTTGGCACTGGATGGAGGTGAGCGGTCAGCTTCATGCCCCTGCTACTTTACCCCTGGGAGAAAGACACCAGTATGCATTGGCTAGGAGGCTGGGTGTGCCCCAGAGCTGGTCTGGACATTATGAAGAAAAGAAAAATCTTGCCCTTCCTGGGAATTGAACCCAGTCTGTCCAGCCTGTAGCCAATCACTATACTGACTGAGCTAAGTCATCCACACTGATTTTTGTGAAAATTTGGGGGGTGGAATGTCGTTAGAAAGACACACATATGCATGAAAGCAAATATCCTAAAGAAAACTTAAATTAATTTTTAATTTTGAAGCAATTCTGTTGGAACTTCTGATAGACTTAATATTAGGCCTGCATATTTGATTCTTCTGTTGTATAACCCTGTAAGCTTGATTGTTTTCAGATGTAATTTCTTACTCTTTCGATACGCAGTGGTCCATGATGCAGTGACCGAGGTTACAACAAGGCATTTCCAGACCCCAGTAACCACATCTCTGGTTTTCTGGAACACATTCCTCCTGGGTGTCTTGTATCTCAGGAAGTTCTACAGGTGGACCCTGTTGCATAAAACACCATTAGTTAATTCACACAATTCCATCTTATTAAACTCTTCTCTTTCGCTTCAGAAAACACTTCACACCACATTTTTTCCTTGTTATTGTTGTTTCTAGATGAATAGGTGTAGTTACAGATGGATAATTCATCCCTAGGTGATGAAATATAGGTCAACTATGGATTAACTAAATCAAGGACTGCTGTATATTGTGTGTAAAATTATGTTAGATTCATAAAATAACTATTCTGTACAAAAGGTTTTAGTTAAATGAAATATCTAAGAAAAAATGTATCCTTATCTGTCTTCATTTAAGATGTTTACAGGGAGAGGGCATGGGGTCAAACTTTTATCCCCCCTCCAAATTACCATAATGATATTTGATAGCAAAGCTGATTTACCACAGACTGCTTTCTGCTGTTGTTGTTGTTGTTGTTGCTGCTGCTGCTGATGATGATGACAGGAATAACAGTGTTGAAAATCTAGTCTAGGGAAACAACTAACTCATTTTGGAATAAAAACGTAACTCAAAACATAACTTTAGGTTTACATTGTTTAAGAGAAAATAAAGGTAAAAGTGTCCCTGTGCTTAATTAAGCACTAAGCCATGAAGGCGTATGGGGAAGTGAATGTGTAGATCCACATTTTCTTGACCTCGGCACTAGCTGGAGGTGAATGGTCATCTTCACATCCCTGCCACTTTACCCCCAGGAAAAGAGCACCTGGTACCCACCCTACATTATTATAGAGGAGCAGGTACACAGGGCAGCATCTCCTGGGAGCATCCACATACTAGAATTAAACCATAAGTGTAATGGAAATAGCAGCAATAGCACATACAGCACATACACAACTCAGATCACTTCTATTATTACTGCTAATATTGCTACAACATACTATTAAGTATACATACTCTTTTGTACATTTGCGTGTTGCGGAAATATCTGCTGAACCACAGAGGACTCCACTTGTAGATAGGTCGATCATCATTATATGCTGAGCAGCACATAGTCATTATGACCAGAAAGAGAAGAAATGCCAAGAATGTGTGGCGTGACATCTGCATTATCAAAATAAGGAAGTAATAATTATTGCTCCTTTGCTGTTTGTGGAAAGATAACACAATACTGGTCTGCAAATAAACAAGCTTTTATTCTTGTTTCATGCCAAAAATCTAGCAATAAACATGATACCAGAGTGGTTAACAGATTCTTTCAAAATATGTTAAGTGTGTGGACTTCAGTTTCATTGACACCCCATGTAAAGCCTGAGATAATCAACCAGCATGAACTTAAATAACATTTATCTGGCAATATTTACTGTAGACCATAACTATCAGATTTGATGGAAATCTGTCATGTAGTTTCAGGGATAAAAAAATATTTTGGACAGATAAACATACTTTGTGCAAAGTAGGTATAAAAAAGTAATGATAATACTTTAATTTTATCTGTTACATTATTTGTGTGTACAAATAGTTTGATGGGGCACGCAGTAGCTTAGTTGGTTGAGGGGCTATGCTACAAGCCGGAAGGTCGCGGCTTCAATTCCCGATGAGGTCATTGGATTTTTTTTTCAATTGACCTAATCCTTCCAGCCGCACTATGGCCCTGGGGTTCACTCAGCCTCTAACAGAAATGAGTACCAGGAATTAAATAATTTTCCTGGTTAATAAAGCGCGGCCGGCGGGTAAGTCTGACAACCTTACCGCCATCTGTGAGCCGATTGTCTAGATAATGTGGGACTCTCAACGTCTCACAACCCTACTGGCCTTCACGGCCTGGTACAGGGATAGCTTTACATTTTTTTACTTTTACAAATAGTTTGACAGAATTTTGGCCCACATCTATAATAACACCGGAACTACATCGGCAACAAGAAACCAGAGAAACAGGAACATCAACAAAAACTCATGGAAAGCACTTCCATATAGGACAATGAAATAGCCGAGTGTTAAATACATGAACTGCGAAAACAAGTCTGCACGAAGCCATCAGTACAAAATACATATACACATGCAAAACACCCACTCCACCAGATAGAACATACCCTAACACGATAGCATTCAACACATACTACTTCCATTCCCCATTTTGAACTACTCTCTATTCCACTAAAAAAAAACCCTCTACATAGTAGGCTATCGTAGTCGGTATAGCGACTGGGTACGGGCTGGATGACCGAGGGGTCGGAGTTCTAGCCCCGGTAGGGTCAAGAATTTTTACTTTTCCAATAGTCCAGACCGGCTCCGGGATCCACCCAACCTCCTATAGAAAGGGTACCGGGGGTAAAGCGGCCGGGGCGTGAAGCTGACCACTGATCTCCAGCTAGTGCCGAGATCAAGAAAACGTGGATCTATACATCCACTCCCCTATACGTCTTCATGGTGTAATGCTTAATTAGTTAAGCACAATGTCAACTTTACCTTACTATAATAAGGAGGGGGGCACGATGTAGCGTAGTTAGTCGAAGCACTATGCAACAAGCCGGAAGGTCGCGGGTTCGATTGCCGGCGAGGTCATTGGATTTTTCGTTTTACCTAACCCTTCTAGCCGCACTATGGCCCTGGGGTCGACTCAGCGCCTACAACTGCTCATACTTTCCTCCGAAACGTTGGTTCACATAAGATATACACTGCGCGACATCCTGGAGGACGGCATTCCTTAAACTGACCTTGTCCCTTGCTTGTAACATCTCGGCACGTGCCACATAGAAAACACAGCTCTTCTGTTGTTGCGGGAAAGTGTTTATTGAGTCGTTGCCTAGAAACGGCCCTGGTATATCGCCCATCTCGCAGTCGTTGCATAGCAACGGCTCTTACACGCTACAATATAATTACAGAAATATGTTTTCACTCTAAGACCCGCAGGCAGTTTGTAGCAAGAACAGTGCACTAGATTTATCCTCTGTTCGCTTTCCTACCAACATATTAGCTATATATCAACCAGAAGCATTTGTAATTTCATCCATCATATCCCAAAATAGGTTGTCGTTTAAGTTATGTCGAATCTCTTTGAGGGCTGAACACATTTAACGCAATATATTTTCCTTGGCGTTGATTCTTATGGGAATATTAATTTTTCTCAGAAAATAGCGGAAGTACACAAGGCTTTGTAAGATTTTAGGCTTTCACGGCGGTGCCAAATCCCAGAAGACTGCTTTCTTCATACTCAAGGCTTAGTTTACTCCAAGATGTTTGCAGCATCATTGTTCCACAAAGATTGCGAAAAAAAAGTGTATGACGGCCGCAGTTTGTTTAAATATATATATATATTTATTTATTTATATATTGCGGTAGTCCGCATTGCTTTCTTGCTGCTACATGCGAGTTTTTATTTTGAAGTTGTTTCGGTTGAAGCTTTTTCTCGTATGGAATCTTTTTCCCGCACAGCTGAATAAACGAAATGTCACAACCTGTGCTATGTTTTTCACTATTTCCAGTCCACTACATGTTACTAAAATAATTACAATACAGAATGATTGCATCCTTAGATCTACAAGCAAAACTCTTCGTTCTATACCATAGTGTATTATTGACTACAAATTTCCATCAGTAGTTAAGGAACACCGCTCTCAATCACAGAGGGTATGTATAATAACAACGCGTTTGAAAGGTGTACACAGTGTAGGGTTGCCAGGTTTTGTAAAATAAAAAAAGGAGTGATGTCTCGTTTCTTGTTTATAACGACATTTTTCACAACTAATAGGCTATAAAATATACATAATCAACACACTACATAACTTACAAAATGCTACTACACATCTGTATTACATAGGCCTACTACACATTTATAGAACAAAACAAATATTACGTAGCCCTGTTACATATTTATAGAATGCACAAAATATTACCTAGCACACATTTGTAGAACACACAAATATTAAATACTACAT
>NW_019737113.1:25118-27070 GCF_002891405.2 Cryptotermes secundus
TATTCTTATAACAATATTGGGGTTCTAAAGGGTTCTGAGGATGGTGGATGACACATAGAATTACTGGGTTTTTGGACTTTTTCCATCGTCCCGAATTCTATTTAATAGAGGACACGACGTTTGGGAAACTGGATCTGTTTCCGTCTTCAGGTAAGAAAGGAAGACACCTCAGTTGGGCCCCTTAGAAAGAGCTAATCTCAATCACTGGACCAATCACTCCAGTATTGGGAGTATCAGTGGGTTAATTTTCGAGAGTCCAAAATATTGCAGAAAATTTCTTGGGTTCATAAATACTTCCACATACATATCTCGGACTGTCCCTAAATTAGACCCTTAGAATATCTATAGGTCACAGAAATTTGTATAAAAGTATAGCATGGAACTTCATACGTCGTAAAAATTTTGTATAAATATACAATTTGAAATACTGAGGTGTAAAATTTGGCTGAAACATGTATAACCAGAAAATAAGCCTATAAATATCAGCATTTCGGGTGGGATTAGTGATCTGATCTGTAGAGAGATCTAGCTCTAGGCACGTCGCAACGACAGGCTGAAGTTGGATCCCTGTCAGGGCTACCCTGCCATAGCAGGTGACACACTAATTTATTTACGACAGTGAACACGCTCCGTGCCCCTTTTCCCATGAGTTCTGCATATATGTAAATGAGTTAATGAGATGTACTGTACGGCACATTTGGTGATCCTGTGTCGTAATGTTGTGAATCAATGTCGGGTTCTGAAAGCATAATTTGTGCGCACCGGGCCTTTGTAGGAGAATGCGAAAAGAAAGACGATAAGAAATAAAAGAGGAGGATAAGCAGTAAAAGAATAGGAAAATAGGAATATGATGAAGAAGGATTAAATTTGTGCACAAACGCACACACAGGCGGAAGATGGTAAAGAAGTAGCATAAGAAGATGATGAAGAAATAAAATGAGGATAATAAGGAAGGAAGAGAGCGAAGGAGAAGGGAAAAAAGGACCAGAGGAGAGCACCGAGAAGAAAAGAAATGTAATAAAAGAGAAGGTGACGAGGAATTAAACGTGTGGGCGGACCCACAAACCGGCAAATAGACATGTACTAGATACGATTTCATTATGAGTTAAATTTGTGCACTTGGTGAGAAGAACACGTAAAGTCATTGCGTGTGCCATTTCCTTGGCTTGGCGCTGTAGTCCTACTCTGATGGCGGTGTTACAGTTTTACTTGAGCGTTGAACCGTTGTTTGTCACTGAAAGCGCAGTCAATGTACCGGCACATCTGCACTTTCCGACAAATACTTCGGAAATTCTAATTAAATTCATTAGCCCCGCACGAAGATAATTCAATGTCGTAACAATTTAACATCCACAAATGTATTTCATTATGCCTGCTATTTACGCCGAAGTGGCATATTTTGAAGCAGTACGTATCCATTGTAATCTCTATGAAGAACAGGTTCTCGTTGTCTGAATTAAAATTCAGTCTTTCCACTGTATTAGTTAACCACAATTTGGAATCGCAAAATTCAATTATTGGGCCTACTGTGGCATTTCAAAGGAATTTTGCTATATAACTTCGGACTTCGTAAAGAATATACTATTACTATCAGCTTAACCACTTCTGTGCTAAATTTAATTTACAAAAAGACTCCTTGTTTTCATATATTTTTGCATTTCGATACTATTTTATAACATGTAATGAACCAACTGACCCATTTTCACGAAATTCAGTATGAATGTTATGCCCCTGGAAGCGGCCTCCGTAGTCTAGAGGTAACGTTCCCACCTCATGACTCGTGGTACGCGGGTTCAAATACCCGGCGGAGGTCGTCGAATTTTTAAGGGCGGAAAAATTCAGGGAACAAGTCCTCCGGGAGGGACTTTAAGCCGTGTGTCCCGTGTCGTAACTTTACGGCACGTAAAAGAACCTCATATCCCCAAAGGGGATCACTGAGCCAAATTCCAGGA
>NW_019737113.1:27867-46388 GCF_002891405.2 Cryptotermes secundus
TTTTTTTTGCCAACTGGGGGACTGGTAAAGAGAGGGCAGTCGGTTATAGTCAGCGGAGGAGGACAGTAGTTGGAATGTAGTGAGAAAAGAGAGAAGGGTTTAAGAGTAGGGTAGCGAGTAGGATGGACGGAGCGGCTAGCCAGTAGAATTGGCGCTTCCAACCTGGGGCACGTAACAGCGGAGGAGACCGGGAGTCTGCGAGCGGAACAGCATGGAAACAGCGAAGGAAAGGAAGAAATCTGAAGACAAGAAAATGAAAGATACATATATGAAAGGTTAGTTAAAGTCATCAATATTATAAACAAGAGATTGAAGTAATGGAAGGGATCAACGATACAGAGAATGGGGGAGAAATGGAGGAAGGAGCTAATTTACGGACCCAGAATAAACAGACGAAATGCATAGAAAAGGTGAAGGACAGTAAGATAGACACGCATGCCTTATTAACCTTTATGGAAAAATTTGAAGAGAGAATGATGAAAATGGATAGGGAATTTGAAGAGAGAATGATGAAAAGGGATAGGGAATTTGAAGAGAGAATGATGAAAAGGGATAGGGAATTTCAGGAGAGAATGATGAAAATGGAAAACAATAGAAAGGAAGACTTGTGTGAAATGCTGGCTGCATTGACAAGGGACTCGGAAGGTAAAACGAATCAACAGATAGATTCCATGAATAACGAAGTTGAAGTCGTACCTGAGCGCACTCACGGCCAGATTCAAACTGTGACCGATACGGTGCGAGGGGATAATTCTGAAAATTGTGAAACCCAAATAAAACAGCAGGTAAATTCAGGTCATGACGAAGAAAATGTGAAAGATCCAGGCACTCTTGCGATCCAAGCGCACGCAACTATGGACCAAGGAATTGTTGTCAGCCAAGAAGAACGCACATTGAGCAGTGACAAGAGTACAGACCAGTCAGAAATGAAGTTACCCGATACCGACGAGATGAATTATACAGGAAGCGGACTTCACGGATGCGATGTGATTTCTTCAATATCGAGATCGCAAGTGATCTGTGGAGACTTGGCTGAAGTTCCGAAAACGGGCATCGAATCAGGAGCCGTAACAGAAGAGAGTGGGAATCAGTTGCGTGTAGCACAACTTCAGCTGCAGCTCGGGGCGGAAGAAGTCGAACAGCGACAGACTACTGGATATCGCGACACAGCAACTCCACTTATTCTCTCGGAGCCCCAGGGCAGGACGTGGGTTCGAAACTGGAAGAAGAGGAAGAAAACTCTCAAGGATAAAGGAACCACAGGTACCGTAAAATCAAAGGTTACTTCAATGTCATGCCGAGGTGATGTCACGTCATCTGTTCACCCCATGCATGGACTGTCAGTAAACCATGGACCTGGCAAATTCAGCTTGAGGGTAATCAGTGATAGAGGTCGTTAGTGCTATGTGCTCCTGAGTGGATTCTAATTTGATTGTGTTGTTTCGAAAATAATGGGATATAAATGTTGTGGACAGAAATATGGTCGTCGCTAAGTGTGAAAGTGAGATATTTCAAGGTCAGTGTGTACATCAACATATAAATGTGAGGGCTAAACTAACGTGCTGTGAAAAGGAAAACAGTTTTAAATTTGAACTAGTTCTTGGGAGTTGGAAGCAGTTAAGACTCATTCTTCTAGTTACTGACATTGTTTTTCCAACACTGTAGATTTTGCATTTTATTTGTGCAGTGTTTCCTGTTGCTACTGATCAGTATGTTAGAATTTGACATGTGAAAAGTGATAAAAGACAAAAGAAAAAGGGTGTTGTGGTTGTTTAGTGTTGGTGGTTCAACCCAACAAGAAAGATTTGCGTAGGCATCTTCATTTCTCTGCTGTTTTGATAGATATTATGCATTGTAAATACAACCACCTTCTTTCTTGAAGTGGAGTGTAAAGAATGAAATAAGGGTGTGTTTATTTCAGTTGAGGATCGAGGTCATTCATGTCTTAGAAGTGTTTGATTCTGTACACTGTAATGGAGATGGTTTCTGATATTCATAGAAGTTAAGTACTCTCCTGAGTACGATCTAATATTGTGTATTGATTCATGTACGTACGTAGTACTAGTAGTATGTAGTACTTAGCTTAGGTGAAGGAAAACCTAACATGTGGTCAGTTGTGTAAGTGTGACACTGCATTGTAAACAATTAATGTATTCCTCGGTCCGTACGGGAGAATGGCATTAAGCCTCGGTAGCGTCTTTCATCTGTTCGACTCGGACACACCTCGGCTTAATGGGGGGAGTATTGTAACCGTACGTCCCTCGTCAAAATTATATAATTAAGGGTATGAAGTACTTATACATTGTTTAATACCGTGAGAGACGCTCCATCGGCGAGGTACCATCCCCGGACCGTCTAAGTGTAAATCCGCGATTGTCCTCCTTAGGCTGAGGGTGCCACTATTGTCCCTAATGTCGCCAGTTTACTCCCAGTACCATAAACCCATGAACTGACCGTGTGCGAGACCGGCCAGGAGGGGTCTTGCTTGCCTTGAAGACCTAAAAAACTTTACGGGCTTCTCAAAAATACGAATATAGGTCAGACGCCGGGCTCGACCCGTGGCTTTCTCTTTTTATGTTTCTATTTTACGTTTTTTTAGCCAACTGGGGGACTGGTAAAGAGAGGGCAGTCGGTTATAGTCAGCGGAGGAGGACACTAGTTGGAATGTAGATAGAGAGGAGAGAAGTGTTCAAGAGTAGTGTTAGCTAGTCGGCGGACGGAGCTGCTAGCTAGGAGAATAATATCCATATTCTTTATTGATGAAAGTTTAAATTAAAACTACCATCCACGGTGTGTTCTGGAAATCCCGGATTTATTTACCCCGAAGTGTGTTCCACTCCCTTCTCCAAAGCACCCGTATCCCTGAGAGAAAGAACTCAAGCTTGAGCGACAGTCGTGGCAACTGTAAGTCGGCGGACGGCTATACATGTCATGCGAGGAAAATGTCCATCGACATTACCTCTTCAGAAGTTGATTTGTTTTATGTCAGGTCATTTGGACATTTCCTCTATTTTGACATGAAGTTTAAGCTGTCATTCGAGCTATGTAATTTTGTGTGCTGTTTTCTTGGGCAAAAAAATATCTTCATTAATACTATATGTACAGCCTATCAAGTAGGACGCACACTCTTTCCTGACTTTTCCATATTTAGTGAGGCAGTGCTCATTAAATACGTGAACCTCATAGCTTCATTATTTAATCTAAACATTTAATTATGAATTGTATTCATTCTCTTCCATATTATGAAAATATTTCCACGCATTGAAGGGTCAGATGGAAGGATATGAAGGTTGTAAGAGTTTGCCCTCTGTCTGGATCAACCAGGCCTCCATGTAATAAACATCTAAACCTTGCCAAACATTAGTCAAGTCAAACACTGTCACGACGTCCCCTGGTGACACGGCTTTTTGTAAAATTAGGTTATCTAATTAATGCTTCTCACAACATATGTAACACGGTGGATTCGTTACGTACTAACAGTAGTGCCATCCCAATGGAAAATTCAGTGGAATGTGCCTCATATGATATATAAATTAAAACTATTATTGTTAAATACAGTCTTGTTATAATATTTTCGAAACGTGACATTATTGGAAAACAATAATGAAGAATATCAACCATGCTACGTCCCGGTCGGGAGCATAACACTCCGTATTCTGGAGGTTCCAGTTTCAAATCTCGGCCTGGAGACCAGCTATTCTAGCTAAAACAGTTTTTGTAGTTTAACTCAGTCCATCCAAGTAAATGCCAGGATAATGCCTCATATTAAGCCATGACAGTCTTGTGTCACATTATTATATTATATATATATATATATTATTTATTATACTGCAATTGGGTTTTAGCCTGGTGGCAGTAGTACACAATAGGACACAACAGACCATTATCTGCCATTCGACGCTATATAATCTGAACTGCTGAAAACACCATTAAATAAATCGTGGATAAAAAGATTAATGTTACACACTGTTCTAGTTCAGCGTTATCTCCGAGGCTGTACCGTATTTGAGTGCAAGGAGATTCAGTTCGCAAGCAAACATACATAGATTCCACAGGAAATGGCTTTTATAATTATAGATTACGTTAGGTATTTACATTGTCTGGACACGTGCATTTTAAGCGAAGTACAAGTGAAATATCGTTGTCAGTGCATTTCATAATGTGGTACGAAAACTTCGTATTTGTATATGACGAAATTTGGTGATGATTTGCATGACTTAAACTGACAATATTGATCTGTCACTTTCAGAATTTGAAAAATATCACAGAAATCTATTCAGTCCTTCGGAGAAATCTGTGGTGTAGTCGTCTTTTTGGGCACAATTAAAAAAAAAAATCCGTGGTTTTATTTCGCAAGCGAACTATACCGACAGAGCTACCGTTGTCAGCGAAGTTAGTGCCAACTTTAGCGGATATAGGGTGTCGCATGGTCCGAGTAACGTATTCCACCGCCTTTAGCTTCGGTTTTCAAGACCGGAGCCGCTATTTCCTTGAAGTAACTCCTCAATTATCCTCTCGAGGCTAAGTGGACCCCGTTCCAGACCCACTACATCTCAGAAAATCTGGTAGCGCCGGGAATCGAACCCGGACCTCTGGATCTGTAGCCAGGAACTCTGACCACTAGACCACAGAGGCGGATGTTAATAAATATAATATGATGCAGTAGACTTGCCTCTGTCTTCCTCTGAGAAGTATATTCATTCGACCGTTGTTGGGAAAGGTCAGTTTCATGCTTTGTTTACATTAAGAAATTACAAAAGGGAATGGATCGGTTAAATGAAGTAACTTAATATGTGTATACCAGGGAACTGAAATTTGTCTTATGTTATAATTGGAAAAAGTGGGCGTTAAGTTTTGTAGGACGTGTAATTTATCGCATGCGATAAATTCTCTCCGGGATATTCTGCCTCTTTACTGGGACAAGTTCCTCATCATATTGTTATTTGACCCGCATAAATACCGTATTTACGCATGTATAGGCCGCGTGCGTGTATAGGCCGCAGCACAATTTTCAGACAGAAATTATAGAAAAAATAATTTTCTTGGAATATTATTTCAGGAGTAGAACACCCTGTATTACTAATTATGAATATATTTTTTTTTAAATGAAGTGTGATTTCGAATATTTCGAATATAAGCCGCACCCCAGTTTTCCTCTTCAATTTTTGGCAAAAAATGTGCGGCCTATACATTGTTAGTTACGGTATCTAATTGTGTGGTACAAGTCTGACATGGTATCAACAGACTGGAACATTTTCATATTTAAAGGCTTTTACACTTCCTCCACACTATTTCCGTTCCGAAACCAAGAGTACGGGGAACCAACATTTCTTCTTCTGCGTATGAATGTGAACTCAGAAGATTGATGAATAAACTGCACCCCCGTCTCTCTTCTCTGACTTTCTCAGGCTGAGAGCAAGCAACGTTCATAGACTTGCGCTTTGTTCTATACGTACCCATTGGCATGTGTTCTTCCAATTGTAAATTTTAGGATAAACGAAGCACTGATTTTTGTGTATTTTCTTTAGTTTAAAAAATGAAAGAAGTCTTGTGAGATCACCTTGCTGTATGTTTATTCCCCAAAGTTGTTTTAATGTGTATTCGTTTCCGCGGGAACGTGTTTGTCGAGCCGTTGTCTAGCAACAGTTGTGTCTTCTGGCTCAATCGTTCCGGCTTTCAGGTGTCATGTCAGATTGCATTCAACACTTGTTGGACGCAGTTGTTTCTGTGCGGTCCGTACCGTATAAAATACTCAGGATGTAGTGAAAGGCAATTAGTGATCAGTTTTTCCCAGAACTTCTTGTTTACGTGGCAATACTAAATGCACGCCCTTCATAATCACTAAAAGAGGTAAAACTGTCTTTGTAACAGGCCGTGAAGGCCCATAAGATTCTGAGACGTCGAGACTCACACTTTTTGTGTAGACAATCGGCTTACAGATGGCGGCAAGTTTGTTTGCCTTACGCGCCGGCCGCAATTTACACCCCAGGAAGATTCCTGGTACTCATTTCTGTTAGTTTCTGAGTCGACCCCAAGGCCATCTGGACTCGAACTCGCGACCTTCCGGCTTGTAGTACAGTACCTCAACCAACTACGCTATCGCGTGCCCCTGTTACTAAGGACTATTTGATTAAATATCAAACTCCAAATGAGACAACGCTGCTTTAGGTACAGTTAATTTACAAGTCCGGGAATGTCTATAATTCTAAGCGTTTAATCTAATAACAATAAGTGCTTGGAAGAACTAATTGTCTACCTTCCTTTCATAAGACATCAATGGTATAGAAAAAAATGCGTTGCCCAGCAACGACAAAGGGCTTTCAGGAGTTGGGGGGGGGGCNTATTGTGCCCTCTCTCTACTCCGGTACTCACTTTTCCGCGAAAGAGATGCACGTACGATAAGGATAGCTCTCACGCAAAGGATAACAACATATCGTATTTGTAACTGATTATACGTCACACACGATTACCTAAATTACAGGACAGTAATGTAATTTTCGTCCTCCAGTCCCCACCAGTTGCAAACACAAACCTTTTGAGGATTAACTTAGACGCTCGCTGTGTATGTGATTACATAATGTGTTTCGCTAGATCCTGGGATTAAGCGCTTTCAACTACGAACATCGGTCAAAATAACATTCCTTAATAACTAACGCGAAAGCTTTTTATCGATTGTCAGTTAATCATTTATCACCCATAAATAAAAAGGAAAATACATGCGCGCTGACCTCGATGGCTGAGATAAATAAATTCCGGTACAGATATGCCTACATGTACAGTAGTACCTTCACATGATGCCCCACCCTTTGTTGTTCTCTCCTGGGTCCAAATGTTTTCCTCGGTGCCCTACCTTCAAATATGATCAAGCCATGTCCTTTGCCTTAATAAGAGGCCACTTGAGTGGTGTATACAAGTGGTCATAAAGTTCATTCACCAATCCATACTCCGTCTATGGTCACACAACTAAGAACGTGACATTATTTTTGTACATGAGATGCGAAGAGAGACGATTCTGTACTGAACAGTATGAAGCTGCTGAAGAGTCCAGAATCCGAACTGATATCATAAATGTCACATTTCTGCTGTTACGAATCCGCTCGAAATGCAGTTTCTCTAATAATACAACCATGACTTCAGAAGAAATATATTTGCCATAGCAGATTCTAACTGACAAGATTCTGAGGTCTGTGGTGACAGGACGGTGTAGTCCATATGAATTATGTTCTAGCACTCGTAGCAGCGCCATGTTTCATTTACAAGCCCTAAGCTAGTGGGTTGCTGTAATACTTTTCCTTTCCTCTACTTTCGTACACCAGACGGGATGTTGGAGGTTAGAATGAAATTCTAAGGAAGAGACGGCTTTCTTTTTATAGAAACTCCTTGGGAGAGTCACTGGGAACTAATGAAGCTGTCTCTATTGTCACAAGAGATAGCTGAATCTTCGGCTACTCGACTACGCCGTCCTCATTGTATCAGTTATGCCTGTATTACATCGAATGAGCTAAGAGAAACCGTCAACTGTGAAAAAGTAAGAGATACTGAAATACGGTCGCAGCCTGTCTCACACTGCTATATCACAATTTACCTGGAGTGACTGAGATGAATACTGAAAAACCTAATTCTAGATAGCTCGTGACCCGGGTGCGATTTGAAGGGTTAACACCCGAATGCGAGAAGATCTACTACTGACGGTTACCTCTACAACGACCCGCTGGGTTATATTGGTATGTAGGCTTTCGCTTCTGGATCTAAACAGTTATCGGTTCGCACCTAGTTTTGGGACTCGGTTATTCGACGAAACAGGAGTACAATAAAATGCTTTTTTTCAATATATTGAGCCTGGAGTTTCATCCAACACAAGAGAGTACTTACTTGACCCTGTACTGAGCCAGTTGAATCGTATTAAGAATATTAAGTAATCCTTAGGGCCGGTCACGGTAGCCGAGCGGTCTAAGGCATGCACTGTCTTCTCTCGCTCGGAAACCGGGATCGTGGGTTCGAATCCCACTCAGGGCATGGATGTTTGTGTGCGTTTTTCTGTGTTTGTGTACAGGTAGAGGGCTTGCGACGCGCTCATCACCCGCCCAAGGAGTCCTACCGAATGTGTAAGATCTAGTAAAACCGAAGTGAAACGGAGAGTCTCATGCAGGTAGGCCTAGGCCCAAATGAGTGCTGTAGCGCCAATGAAAAAAAAAAAAGAAGTAATCCTTAGGCCCACAGTCCTGCCCAATTCGTATTCCCCCACCCAATCTACTGCTTAGCAAGGGAAATAAAACATACACAAATATATTCACGGCAGATCAGTCTATGAAAGAGTGATACGTAATAGGCAATGAAGGAAGAATTCACACGTGGCGTTAGTGTCCGCAGACTAAATTCAGTCCTTCGGGTTTTATCGCTTAAAAATAATGTAGTGTGTACAGCAAAGTACACATTTCTCTTGTATCTTAATGTCAGTCTCATCGAACTTTGCATGAATACAGTTCCTTAGGAGACCATTCGACATTAGCTCGATTTTTATTTCCTACCACCAATAACACTAACATAGCTGAAGGTGGGGACGATACTAACGCCACGTTAAGTAAGGTTGTGACGTTTTGTAACATTTTCGAACGTACAATTTCAGAGAATTAAAATAACCACTGCCCAAGATGGAAAGGCCTCTGTTACTCCCCGTTGGATGAATCGGTGGAGCTGTGTACGCAGAATCTTGTATGGAGAGTGATCACAAACAAGGGCACAAATTCTCCACAAACAAATTTTGTTGAATTTCGACACGAAATTAGGTACATATTACAGAGTTCATTTCAAGAATTCGTTATTATTTCGTGGAAAAATTTCGGTGTTCTGCAACGAAATAGGTTATGTCAGGATATTTGGCAGGTTTATCCTGTTTGGTAGCCACATCGTGGAGTAGTTAAAGAAACAAGGCCTCACGTTGCTTATTGGCTATAGCTCTTCTGTTAGAAACACGCCTATTCACAAATTGTTGACATTGTGTAGCATGTCAAAAGATGGGGGGGAGGAAGTATCTTCCTACGAGCAGCAATATTTTAATGGTAAAGCCCTGGTGGACATGGTAATGTGAAGCCTGCCTTGCGTCATCAGCTTTGTTCATCCTAACACAAAGGCGTGAAGAGACCTGTGTAGGTAGGAGGCCGGTTCAAAGGCCTTGGCGAATGGCAAACGTGGAATTGATTATGCATTTAATGTAGATTTGTTCATGACCTAGAGGATGAACGCGAATCAGTAAGTCTGATTACGAGTAATAAAGCACAATAGATCACTGTAGGTCGCGGTGCAAGGGTCGAGAAGGCCCACCCCTTATACATTCATTCATTCATTCAATTCTGATTAATAACCGAATTAAGAAACTTCAGTAAAACAAAAACGATATAACCTAGCAGTACTCAATGGCTCTTCAGACAATGAGACATTCCTATTTTCAATTAAAAACGGCCCACGTTTCTGAAAACTTTGTCGCAATTAATAACGCGAAATTAGCAGACAGTCCATCAAAAGCCGCCATTTCGTCGTAATTCTCAGAACAATGGATAAACAATAATATAAATGACGTCATATCAGGCTCATGTACCGTCAACGCTCTAGACGTACTCGATTTGAATATCGTCTCTCCTGATTGAGATCTCTTGTAGTTTTCCTCAGCCCCTCCAGAAGAATGCTGGGCTAGTACCTCGACTAGGTCACGACCACTTCCTTCCAAACCCCTTCCAATACATTATTGAGAAACCATTCTACCATTCGATACTACATAATCTGAGATACTGACGGCATTGTAAAATAAATTATAAAGAACAATTCTTTTTACAGTGCTTCGTGGCACGTTAAGATTGCTGTCAATTACTGGTCACGGGCCCTTGTGTGACTTTGTATGTTTCGATTTGCACTGTGTGTACCTTGTTTATTGTATGTACTTTGTTTTGTATTGTTCCCTTTATGTTATAGTCTTTCCTTATCTGTATCAGTGTATGATCTACTGCCACGGGGCGAACACCCAATTGCAGTATAATAATAATAATAATAATAATAATAATAATAATATGAACGAAAGGGCAGAAAAAGTTACTTTGCATTAAAAAAGCGAGGGATTGCAAAAGTCTGCGTCCCCAGGAGGCCCCTTGGTTTGCCCATGCTGTCGCGCCGGGCCGCATTCTAATTGATCACACTCCTAAGGGCTTTGTTACACGGTGGTCCAGCTGACCGCTCGATAGTGCAAATGTACGCCGTCTCCTTTCTAATCGCAACCGTAATGCATTGCCTAACGTTACGAGAACACAAATTGTTTTGACGCTTCACTAAATGTTAAGGTATACGCAGGTCAGCCTGAGATAAGGCGTAATTATTATTGCTTTTGGTTTTCATCTCTGAATTAAATGGTTTGAATTTTACTATTTTAAGAGATGAAGTTTTAATGTTGCTGTACACTGTGACAATTATTTTAATGAAAGTAAACCGGCTCTAACAATTGCACCATGTACTATATTTCCACTCTTTAATGATTATTATTATAAGGGGCAAGGTGTAGCATAGTCGGTTGAGGCACTATGCTACAAGCCGGAAGGTCGCGGGTTCGAGTCCCGATTAAGTGGATCTTTTTTTTTTCAATTTACCCAATCCTTCCAGGCGCACTAGGTCCCTAGGGTTCGTCTCAGCCTCTAACAGAAATGAGCACCAGGAATCTTCCTGGGGGTTAAAGGGCGGCCGGCGCGTAAGACAGGGATAGCTTTTTTTTTTACCCTTTTTACTATTATAGAAATATTAAAATCTAGGACTATTTCCTTCCGTAGAGTAAGATACTTCCGCTGACCGAATCAACTTACATAAATAGCAGCCACTATCCAAGATGTCTGCTGTGATCTGGACGCACAGAACCATTTTCTATGATTGACCGGGTCAGTTAGATTCTTGTGGCACGTCTGTGTTGAGCTATCTTCAGTCCAATCCCCACATTTCATGAACCCCCCCCATGACACATTTAAATATTATCCTTGCATCGACGTCTAGATTTTTGCATAGAGTCTAACCACATAAAGCAATTATGATTAAATTAAGCTTCTGACAATTTATATTATTTACTGAACACGTGTATAATTTTGTAACTTAGTGTATTCAAGCTGGGTGATAATAACACGTTTTGGATTTTGACCCACATGGAGAGAACTGCATAATGAGGAGCTTCATAACTTGTATTCTTCTCGAAGTATAATTAAAATGATCAAGTCAAGAAGGATGAGAGGGGCAGGGTATGTAGCACGAATGGGGTGAGGAAGAATGCATATAGGATATTGATGGGAAAGCCAGAAGGTAAAAGACCACTAGGAAGATCAAGACGTAGGTGGGCGGACAATATTAAAATGGATCGTAGAGAGATAGGATGTGATCGGATGGATTGGATTGATTTGGCTCATGATAGGGACCAGCGGAGGGCTCTTGTGAACACGGTAATGAACCCTCGGGTTCCATAAAATGCTGGGAAGTTCTTGAGTGGTCGCACAGTTGGCTGCTTCTCAAGAAGGGCTCAGCTCCATGAGTGAGTGAGTGAACCGACATGACTGTTTAAGCTACAGATAACCCAACTATTTCTTTTACTTTAAATTAATATTATGTCGTAGCCTACCCGTTTATCGAACTCGTCTCTTTGTGCTTAATATATGGTGAAGGACACGCCGTGAAACAGAGTGGGCGCCAGTCCTGAACCAGAAAATTCCTGGATTGTGGGTGTAAATGAAGATTATGACCCAGCGCTCAGCATATATTGGTCTACTGCAAATATAAAATTGCAATTGGACGCTACCTTCATATTTCTGATTTAACGTGTGTCATGGTGACTCTCTTGGGGGGGGGGTGATTCAATTACAGTTGATCCACCTCCTGCAATTTGTCGGGGAGACAAAATGAGGTCGAGTTACGTATCTATAGCTAAGTCACCCGTTAATGGCCCGAATTTATTCTGAAACCGAACCGTACTGAACCAGAGAAATTTATTTCCCACACGGTATAGAAAACCCCTACTTAATAGTTTTAATTAAGTGCATATTCGATTAATCTTCTGTATGAATCGTTGATACAATACGATAAATTTCTACACATAGTTCTCCCAATTGGTCTCCTCCATTCAAGGATTTCCAACTACAATTCTCAATGCCTGTGCATTTCTCTACTCCTCATGCGTGCATCCTGCACCCTGTCTTCAAATTTCCTAAGTCCATATTCTTTGCCTGAGGTAAGAGAACCATTTTCCCTTTCATATAAAGTGACGAGTAAGTTTCGTACATTTCAATCTTTACTTCTTTTAGGCAGAAGTCGGGAAGACAAGAAAAGTTGTTCTGCCGAGTCGCAAAAGAAAAGTAAAGCTCTCCCTGTAACAGGCCGTGAAGGCCCATAGGGTTGTCAGAAGTTGAGGCTCCCACATTTTCTAGACAATCAGCTCACAGGTGACGGTCAGGTTGTCAGCCTTACGCGCCGGCCGCCCATTTACCCCCAGGAATATTCCCGGTACTCATTTCTGTTAGAGGCTGAGTCGACCCCAGGGCCATAATGCGACTGGAACGATTAGGTAAATTGAAAAAATCCAATGACCTCATCGGGATTCGATCCAGCGACCTTCCGGTTTGTAGCATAGTGTCTCAACCAACTACGCTACCGCGTACCCCTTCTGCCGAATCGTAGCAAATATTTTCCTAATTTAATACATTTTAATTTCTTCGTGAATGTACATTAATCCGTAGCTGTAGTTTAGAACAGGCCAATCTTTATTCTACTACATTTTCAAATTATTAATTAAATATATTTCTATCATGATAATGCCCTGCGTTCACGTGAGTGGACAGTCGGTGACAGTAAGACAAGTGGCGGACCTCCGGCTTGGGGTTAGGTAGTGGAATTTTGAACCTGGAACGTCAGGAGTCTCCATAGGTCACGTTCACTGAGATCAGTGGCAAGAAAATTAAGAAGAAACGCTGATATTTTGTTAGAGCTTCTTGCAAAACGTTGAACCGCCCAACTGGACGTACTGGACGCTACTCCCCTCTAGTCGGGTCGTGGAGTTAGCAAGCCTATAGAAGGAAAATTAACGTTTTCTGTTGCTAATGTTGTTATGTTGTCATGTTGAAGTCTATTACAGATTTTATTGTTCCTGAAAAAGAAAATAAATAAAAATCGTCGAGTACTCAAGAAAGAGAAGAGAAATCGGCGCTACGCATGGATTTTTCTCAGACCTCTTGACCGGGGTTTCAAGTTTAAAGTTTGCTGTATTTCCGAAAAATAAAATGAAAAAATAAAAAAATAATTTTTTTCCCCCCTGATATGTCCGGAATACATGAATAACAACTGATAGAGTTTCCAACACCTGGGCAAATTTAATTTATAATGTCTGGCAATAGGTTCTCCGAGTTCGCATATCCGCGGTATCACGAGACAGCATGAATGTGAGACAATTTCGCTCTGGACAAATTTCTTTAAGCTGATCGCACTGTGTCGAGCAGGTCAGGTGAGATAAATTTGGCGCTGTATTCGAAGAAGTTTTGGCTTATAATGAACAAGCACTGACGTAAGTCTCTTCCAATTCCTCTACCTCCTTGTGTCAAATTAATTGACTGCGAGCAATTTGTGCTAATTTTGTTTGGTAAACTGAAACTCCTGTTGAAATATTTCAAATTGATAATATTTTTTCCATAAGAAATAAAGTATCTATTATTGTAGGCCTAATTCTATTATTATATTCGTCTTCAGCCAGTCAATATAACTGAGCAGTCTATGGCATGTACTCTCTTCGCTCGCTTGGAAGCCGGGATCGTGGGTTTGAATCCCACACAAGGCATGGATATTAGGTATATATATGTGTTTATTCTGTGTTTGTGTTGTCCTGTGTTTAGGTAGAGGCCTTGCGATGAGCTGATCAGTCATCTAAGGAGTCATACCATCTGTAAAATGATAAAAAAAAACACCCTCGACACCATAAGGTATAAGAGGAACCGATTAAGTAAGTACGTATTCTTCTTCATCAGCCTTTACGGATTAGGTCCTTTGGCCTGTTTCGACGCAGAAATAATTTCTTGAATTCTGAATCGTGTAGGAAATTGGAGGGACTCCTTGGACAGAGAATAGTACCATCGCAAGGCCTCTACCTGCATAGGGCAACCTAAAGAGAAGAGATGCTGTCATTCATCCATGCTTCGAGTGAGATTCAAATGCATGATGCGAACTAGGGGTTACAGCTGGCGCATATAAACCAAATTAATTCCCACGATAGCAAACACATTAATTTGTTCTGGAGTTATAAGATACGGACATACAAGGTCTGTCTTATATGCGTTCATTTAATGTACTTCGCGCAGTTATCTACGTGTAATTCTTGACAATTCGGGCGATGTGCCTAGGATAATTTTAAGTTCGATTTATGACTCTGACCAGATAGTTCTGACACTTGGTTTCTAGATATGTTATTCAGCAGACCATGCAAACATATTCCGAAGCCCAGAATTTAGGCATTCCTTTTTTAACGAAGGCTGTTTCCATGTTCTTTATAATATACTCCATTTTAGGGGTTTGGAATCAACATTTCTCCCACTACCCTATTCATTTTCATTCATCCTTATATGTAGTTATTTCATAATTTATGAAGAGAGCCAAATACATTATACGCGTTATAAAATATCCTAGACCGCTTTCTTGTCTTATGTTAAAAATTATATTTCGACGATGGGCTTAAGTGACATAGATGTTAATCATCTTTGTAATTGGAACACGGTTGAATGTTCAGGCGCGCAAGCGAAAATTCCAGCAGTGCATATTCTGTATGTATTTTCCTAGCTCGTTAAATTAAACTTGAGTTTGATTCATGGGTTGTTAAATATGAGCGTGTCTTGTCTTAATCTCCATCTTACCATACAGTTCTTTTATCTAGGGAGCTATTTCACAACCAAAATGAAATGAGGTAGCTAGCCTGAAAGTAATAAGTAGTGCCTTAGGCTTTAAATTCCTGCCTCTGTAACCTGAGCTACTGAAACTACTAACAGAGAAATCAGAGTATCCAAAAACAGACTGAAATACGAAAATTTTTAAGCATAATTTTATTGTCGAGTTTTAAAATATATTTCATAATAGTTATAGCTATGCTTTATAAATAATCTATATTGGTCCTACACGTATTATACAATATACAAGGATTATTACAGTAAACACGGATGGAATCGAGAGAGCAGATACTGACGAGACGCGGAGTGGGACTTTCCATATTGTGACGTGTAGACCCATTGCTAGGCAATGACTCAGTAAACACGTTCCCCCGGAAGTGTACTCGTGCAACAGTAGGACGTCCATTGCTAGCCAGCGGATCAGAAAACAAGCCTTCTTAACAATAGAGAGACTGTGTTTTCTGCGTATTCCGTGTGCCGAGGGTTTATAACGGGACAAAGAAGGTCATTTGATTTAGTAGTTGTCGAGAATTGGGTCGAGTTATGGAGATGGAAATGTAAGGTAATTGAGAAGAAATGGTAAAAAATGAACTAGACTCTAGAAAAAAGACTTCATGTGTGATTTTTAATTACAGTGAGACAGTTATAATTCCGTTGCCAGGATACTACTAGTGAAGACTGAGAATCCTAGTGCGTGTGTACCGGTTAACTATAAAGTGTGTAAATCATAGATAGCGCTGTATTGCCTGTAGTCTCGAGTTGTGAATGTGAAAGGTGCAATAAATCCAAACCAAAACCCATCTTATAAGTTATGCGCAGATCCCCTAAACACGTTACAATATTGTGGTATTTTGGATTATGATACCGCGTAATCTGGAGACAGTATGTTCCTCCAAAACGCTGTTATACACCAACCAGACTACATAGTGACGTAACCCAGAAGACCGCAGTATGTATCTTTGCCGCTGCGTAAATCTCAAATTATACCGTCACAGAATAGTAATTACTCTCTTCTGTTTCCAATTTTTCTTTCGCGAGAAAAAGTTAAGCCGACATGATTCAGAAATGTGGTTCTATTTCGGGTCGTCCAGATGTCTAAGCTGTGAGACTGATATCTTTAATCCGTACTATACTTGCTGTATGTGTGGGAGAAGCTCCCCTCTCTTTGTAGGAGCACAGCAGAAGCAAACCCGTGTATCACAGTGTTTTCATCTTCTCCCAAACTGGACGTCACATATTGCTCCTGGGGGCTAGAAGCATAATATAGAGGCAGTGTGCAAAGGCAGAGAAATGGAATTCAGTTCTGTAGACGCTACCGGATTCAAAGAGTTTCGTAAATTTCCATGGGATACAATACAAGCCAGAAACTTAGTTTTATTTGCGGACATGTCGACAGAAATGCGATCACATCTGTAACTTCCTACTAACGACGTGTGTCCCTGCATTTACGAATAACATGAAATGTCTGATATAACGACTCTACAGATTTTCAGGTTTCTGCATTATTCATAACGAAACTTGACACGCTTTATTAATCTATGAGAATCTGTGGAAGTTCATGTTGAAACCGCGGCCGATGGGACCGAATTTTTAATTGGAACTGAGCAAAATCTCGAAGACCTCAGCGCCATGATAATTCAAACACAGTGTACGTTTGCAATCGTATCCTAAATTATTATTTGCACGACTGTTAAGCCAAGTCCTATAGAAATGTATGAGAAGATTCGTTTTATTCATCTTACGTAACAGAAACATAACCTAGATCATCTGAAATTCCAGGCGAGTTCAAACATAACTCATGAATTCTGTTTCCTGCTGCTCAGACTTTAAGTCATACATATCTTGTATCGTTAATATTATATTTTGGTGATATAAGTTTACATTCCAACAGTAACAGTCGGTTGAGCTTTCTAGTTACCATGCTGGATAGGTGCGCAGATAGTTGTAGAATCGAGTTCTTATCGACTCTGAATTTCTTCATTATTAGCTGTTGTAAATGTTATAATTCAATTTAATTCGTGTTTATTTAAGTGCAAACTTAACAGCACAGAGGTCAATTACAAAGTTAGCACGAGTACATAGAAATAAACAAAAATAATTAAAAAATAAAATACAAAATATGACAGTCTATATAATGGCAATATATTAATAATAATAATAACAAGGAAAATTAAAGTTAGCGTTAACAAGAGAGAAAAATAAAATAAGTACATTTCCAATAGTTACGCCATTTTGTGGCGATAAAGGACAATACACATACATACACGCAGAGAAGTTAATAATAAAAATAATAACTCAATTAATTTTTACTTATTTGTGTGCTAACACAACATCTAATATAATAATAATAATAATAATAATAATAACACGAACATATCATTATTATCTTTCGAGAAAAACTTAAGTACATGTTCTACAAATATCTGACAGATATTGCCTTTTAATAACACAGCCACTAAGGTTGTAATTGATGATTTATAAACGACGTTTCATATAAAATTTATGGGAATGTTTATCGCCGAATATCATACACAGTTTCATATTCTTAGCTCCAATGGCTCATTTGTTTTGCTACTAAACTGAAAACTAAGGAAATACTTCGGGTGGCTGCCATATTGTTGTTGCACATCGTAGAATAATCTTATCTAGACAATTTTTTTTTCGAGTATCAATTCCCACACATGATTGCAGGATCGGATACTGAGTGTCGCTGCTGTTTTTCCCACCCACATATTCATGTGGCTACTTTATTATTATTACCGGTAATTGTGAAGTACCGCTTTTGGATGACCTTAAATGAAATAACGTAAAAACTTAATAAACTTAATAAACGTAATAACTTATGTAAAAAATACAAAAGGTCAGCTTATATAAAAATTAAAAATTAAAAGTATTGTATACAACAAGATTAAATATTATGATGTTTTCAAAACATCGAATCAGTCGTTGGATTTATTTTCCGTATGTTTGCTTTCCATACAATACGGACAATTCTTCGTAAGATGAGGCACCATTACACAATTTATTAATTGCAACATCATGGGCCTCCCATATATCCTCTATACAAAGAAATATCGAATTTCCAAATTGTCTATGAAACATACAGAAAGTAAATCCAACGACTGATTCGATGTTCTGAAAACATCATAATATTTAATCTTGTTATATACAATACTTTTAATTTCTAATTTTAAGCGGAAATGCTGAAGTGCAGTGGAACAATATAAAAGAATGCATGTTAGATACTATCAGTGGATTGGTTGGTAAAGTTGAGAAGATAGCAAGAAAACCATGGGTTACACAGGAGATGATGAGTAAAATGGAGGAGCGAAGGAAATGGAAGAATGTCAACAATGAAGAAGGCAGGAGGAAATACAGGAGACTGAGGAATGAATTGAAAAGAGCCACGGACAGGGCCAAAAAGGAATATCTTGAGAAGATATGTAATGAGATTATAGAATTTCAAAGAACAGGACGTTATGATATGATGTACATGAAGAAAAAAGAACTAGGATGGAAAGAGAATCATGGGATTCAAAATATTGGCATCAAAGACTCCCAGGGGAATAGAATAGTAGATTAGAG
>NW_019737113.1:46876-55563 GCF_002891405.2 Cryptotermes secundus
CCTAAAGGAAACAGATATCGATTGGCGTGAAAGAAGATTGATTAGTAAATTGTACATGGATCAGAAAGTTAGAGTACGACTGGACAGAGGGGAGGAAAGATGATTGATTAGTAGATTGTACATGGATCAGAAAGTTAGAGTACGACTGGACAGAGGGGAGAAAAGAAGTGTGAAGACTGGAAGAGGAGTTCGACAAGGATGCTGTTTATCACCAATTCTGTTCAACTTGTACAGCGAATGCCTTACCAAGGAAGCTCTGGATGGGCTCGGAGACTTCAAATTAGGAGGGCAAATTATTCAAACTGTGAAATATGCAGATGACCTTGTGTTAATGGCTAAGGAATAAACTGTACTACAGGACATGATTGAGAGACTAATTGAAATTGGAAGGTGCTATGTCATGGAAATGAATGTGGAGAAAACAAAAGTAATGAAAATTTCGAGACAACCAACCCCAGTCACAATAAAGATAGACCAAAAACAAGTGGAGAATGTGAAATGTTTTAAATATTTGGGTAGCTTGTTAACAGATGATGGAAGGTGTACTTGTGAAATTNAATAAGAAAACGGAAGGCTAATTGGATTGGTCATGTTTTACGCAGAAACTGCCTTCTAAAAGAAGTTATTGAAGGAAAGATAGAGGAATGGACAGAAGTGACAAGAAGACGAGGAAGAAGACGTAAGAAGATTCTGGATGACCTTGGGGACAGACGAGGATACTGTCATTTGAAGGAGAATGCTCTAGATCGCATTAAGTGGAGGAATTGTTTTGGAAGAGACTGTTGATTTGTCGTCTGACAGATTACTGATGATGATGATCTAATCTGACCTTTTGTATTTTTTACATAAGTATTAAATTTTTTTCTGTACGATTAATAGCGTTGTATCCTATTTTATGGATTGCAGTTGAGTGGTATATTTTTGTTGATATGTATTTGCCTGATGATGGCCGTTAGTGGCTGAAACATGTAGCAAAGCCATAGCAGGGCGCTGACTTTGATGTTTTTCTGTTTGCTGTTTGAATGCCTAAACCAATCTTTGTGAGACTTTATGACACCCCCATCTCAACAGTGTAATTCATAAATCCCTTCCCTCAGTAATACCAACATTACAGCCTCTCAAATTTTTGACGCAAAACCTGAATATTATTTGAACGCCTGTACCAGTCTTCATGAAATTTTGTGCGTATAAAATTCGACCTGAGACCATGTCAATGGCATACATGACAACCCCTCTCTTCAGTAATACCAACACTATAGTCTCTCAAACTATTGAAATAATACCCCTAATATTACTCGAATGCTCCAACCGATCATGAGAATTGATATATATACCATGCCACCTGAGACCATTTCATGAAACCGCATCAACGACATACTTAATAAATCCCTGTCATTAATAGCACCAACACTACGACCTCTCAAGTTATCGAGGTAATAACTTTAATATTGACTGAATGCCAGAACCAGTCTTCATAAAACTTGGTATATGCATCATGCCATCTGAGGCCGTATCAACGGCGAATTTCATAAATCACTCCAATCAGTAATACCAACAGTGAAATCTCCTAAATTGTGTTATTTTATTGACTTCATTAAGCATACATACTACAGTTTTCTAATATATATGTAGAGGGAAAGGTTTGGAGATAGACCTACGCAAGCTGCGNCTGAAATCTCCTAAACTGTGTTATTTTATTGACTTCATTACGCATACATACTACAGTTTTCTAATATACAGGGTGTCCCAGGAGGAATGTGCCAAACTTCGNGAAATTACTCTGTTTCAAATTACTATGCCAACGATTTTTCGAACGTTAACATCCAAAAAATCGTTGTGCTCTCTTGAATAGAACTCTACAATGGGCCACAAAGAGCAAGAAATCTTTCGCTTTAATACGATGTTTCTGTTTTCTGAGCGTTTTGTTACGTTTCTATATGAATACGAACGCAGTTGATATGTGTGGTGAAATGTGAATGAATTTGTACGAACGTGGGAGGCTTTTTCCCCTAAACTAATATCCCTGTGGACCAGTTCAGTAAAATTAGTTTTAGATAGCAGGCGGGAAGACAACATATTCTGAATTTAACGACAGGAAGAACTTCATGAATTTTAATCTGCTCTTAATTTTTCCTTAACTGCAGTTTTTATTTAATGTTTTCGTTGCGACATATATGTGAGCTTTGCCATGTTTCCAAAGGATTTAGTGTGCGAACTGGATTGATCTGCGAAGAAATTATTTTGTATTTATAGTCCCATTTTATTTGCAATATGTACTAGTACATTTAACAAATTGTTATGGTGTGCCGCGAAGAAAATGAGAATGAGGTTTGTACTGCATTCGTAATTTCTACATTTTTTTCCCCTTGGCACTACAGCCCCAGTGGGCCTAGGCCTACCTCCATGAACTTCTCCGTTTTTCTAGATCTTACACATTCGGTAGGACTCCTTGGGCGGGTGATCAGCTCGTCGCAAGGCCTCTACCTGTACACAAATACAGAAAAACGCACACGCACAAACTAAACATCCATGCCCTGAGTGGGATTCGAACCCACGATCCCGGTTTCCAATCGAGCGAAGACAGTACATGCCTTAGACCGCTCGGCTACCGTGACCGGATAATTTCTACATTACCTTCATCTAATTTTAGATTACATTATTATTAACAAGGTAAAGCTATCCCTGTAACAGGCCGTGAAGGCCCATAGGGTTGTGACACGTCGAGGCTCCCACATTTTCTAGACAATCGGCTCACAGATGGAGTAGAGGTTGTCAGTCTTAAGCGCCGGCCGCTCTTTCCCCCCAGGAAGATTCCTGGTTCTCATTGTGTTCCCATTCCTTTTCTTCAGAAACCTTTGGAGACCGAACCTATGTTTGTTTCAAATTTAGGCTCAGAATAATCCCAAGAACATGTAGTTAAGCCATGGACACCCTGTTGCAGGACATTGTATATGTAGGTATATAATGAAAAGTATGTAAATTGAAACAATGTTTATTAATTCCGAAACAAAACACCTTCGAAAAGTGGTAGGCTCTACTGTTTCGAATATCTGGAAGGCCTGCTCCCAGGTTCGGACGTCAGATATGTGGGTAATAAAGGTAAAAAGGTAAAATTGTCCCTGTACTTAACTAATTAAGCACTACGCCATGAAGGCGTATGGAGGAGTGGATGTCTAGATACATACTTTCTTGACCTCAGTACTAATTGGAGGCGAGTAGTAAGATTCACGCCCCGACCGCTTTACCCTCGGGGAAAGAGTCCCCGATACCCATTGGATATGAGGCTTTTTGTGGGGGGGGGGGCCGGTCTGAACGACGTGGAGAAAATGAAATTCTTGACCTTACCGTGACTCGAACTCCGAACCCTCGGTCGTCCAGCCCCGTAGCCAGTCGCTATACCAACTGCGCTATCCCGGCTCTCGATAATGTGGGTAATACTCTAAATTATTATTCAGTAAGTCACGGGCTGAACTCTCAGTCTGGAGACTGGCTAAACTGACGAAGGTGTTTCGTTGTTATCTTCAAATTCGTCATATAAATTCAGAGGTAGTACGTCAAATGATGCCACGACAAATTCTTTTTGTGTGCTTTTTCGCCTATCATTCTACCATTCCACGCTGCGCAGTCGGATCTTCCGGTGTCGCTAAGTAAACTCAAATAAAAGAACGAATGATGATTTTTTTATTTTCCTTTCTTACTGGGACAGTATCTTAAAATAAGCCGAGACTACTATCTTCTACGTTTTATTTCCAGTTCATCATTCGCTATCGCTCTCCCATTTGACGCTGCATAATCGATGCTTTAACATGAATATCGTTAAATGAGGCATGAAAAATAATTCGAAGGATCCAAACTCCATGAAACTTTTGATTAAAGAGGTATTATATTTCACTCAAATTTCGTATGTAGACAGCACCATTATTCTAAATGGTTCTGACGATGGTGGATGACACAGAATTACTGGGTTTTTGGACTTTTTCCATCATCCGGAATTCTAGGTAATAGTCCCGATGAGGTCATTGGATTTTTTCAATTGACCTAATCCTTCCGGCCGCACTATGGCCCTGGGGTTTACTCAGCCTCTAACAGAAATGAGTACCAGGAATTAATTTAATAATTTTCCTGGGGAGTAAAGCGCGGCCGGCGCGTAAGGCTGACAACCTTACCACCATCTTTGAGCCGATTGTCTAGATAAAGTGGGACCCTCAACGCCTCACAGCCCTATGGGTCTTCACGGCCTGTTACAGGGATAGCTTTACTTTTTTTACTTTTTAGAGGACACGACATTTCAGAAACTGGATCTGTTTCCGTCTTAAGGTAATAAAGAAGACACCTACTCAGTTGGGCCCCTTAGAAAGAGCTAAATACAGTGATTGACATTAGCTCTTTCTAAGGGGCCCAACTGAGCAGGTGTCTTCCTTTCTCACCTGAAGACGGAGACAGATCCAGTTTCCGAAACGTCGTGTTCTGTGTTACCTAGAATTCCGGACGATGGGAAAAGTCCAAAAACTCAATAATTCTGAGCACCATTATTGTTGCGTGGTATCTCGTACTACTCTACGGTTCTCCAGTTAAAATTTCACAAGGGAGATAATATTAAGATAGGGCGGGTAAGCAATAATTTATATTATAATGTACATACATGAATTTTGCATCCCGTCATAACACGGGCTCCATTTTAGCTTCACACTGAAGTAACAATTTTGGTGCCTTCGTTCATTTTTTCTTAATTTTCTCGAAAACTGTAAGACGCACTGAAAACGTGAATTATTGAACATACGTGTAAAACGTGATTTTTATCCCCCCCCGTAACTTTCTCCAAGGCATTTCTCTCTCCGGCGAATATTTTGCGTGTTAGTCTACAAATGCACACAGAACCGCACGTAGGTTTTTATGAATAATGCCATATATTCTTGTCCAGTTTTGAAGAAAATTGGATTTTGAACAACATTACTCTGTTTATTACGTATGCCTTTGAACTGTAGGAGGTTACTATTACAAATCGACCTTCAGTGGTTACCATACTAGCATCATACCAGAAGTTTTAGAGTTCGAATCTCTGCGCGGGAACCAGCTGTTCTGTTTGGACTCATTTGTATGGCCTTCTTTAATCCGATCTGCCAAACACTGGGATGGTACCTTAATGTAGCGATTGCAACTTCCTTCTACGTCCTTTCAAATTCATTATGCACAGTTAAGCTACCATTCAATGCTGTATGAAATACGCGCTGTTAAAGAATCGAAGGATCGACCAATATATGAGTTTACGTCATGCTTTACGTGTAGGTTGAAAGGGCAATTATGAGATGCATATTTAATTTATTTTGCGTCCTTTAGAAGGCCGAGGTTGATAGGAGGACAACACTAAGGTCGATCTTAAGGAGACAGATTAAGATGGGAATTACACGGAACTGGATGAGGACCGTGTCTACTAGTGGGGTTCGGTATCAGTAGTGTGGAGTTTTCTAGCTCCCCTAACAGAGTGCTCTCTATCTATCTGTCTATCTATCTATCTATCTATCTATCTATCTATCTATCTATCTATCTATCTATCTATCTATCTCTATCTATCTATCTATCTATCTGTCTGTCTACCTATCTATCTATCTATGGTTCATCCCTTAGTTGGGCCATGGCCGCCTTTTCAGTTTCTTAATCCTATACACAGTGGATAGGATTCCTTGGACTGGGGATCAGCCCGCTACCTGCACACAGGACAACACAAACAAAATAAACGCACACAGTTGCCTCGAGTTGGATTCGAACTCACGATCCCAGCGTTTGAGCGGAGGAAGACGGTGATACTATGATACTTATGATAATTTAATTAATCAAATAATATAAACAATTTCTTATTTTGTAATACTAGCGCTATAAACGTTAATCCCATACCCGCTTATATTATTATGGTCACCATTTAGTGAATTTTCAGTTTATTGATAAAATGTAGGATTCATCTCTAAGCAACAGACGTGAATCATGGGTTTCCGTTCGTCAACTGTATCTTCATATTACACTCGGAGGGGCGCCAGGAACAAGTAAACAATGTAAACCTTACCTTTATTCGTTGTGCCAGGAAGGGACAGGAGCGCAACAGGTTTGCGTGCGTCGGCGTCGGTCTCCTGCTACTGCTGTAGCGTCGAGACGCTCACACAACTTTTATATACAGCCACGTTGTGACGTCACTCTCACACTGCCTGGTGTCAAAAGCGGCATCAGTGTTACACAAACAAAAATTATGACTAATTTGGAGCTTTAGCGAAATGTAAGGAGCGTCAACTGAAATCAGATTTTCAATATCGAATGAAATTTCTGTATGATGTTTTAATGGTGCCTTTCTGCACATCATAAATTACTTAAGAGATTGGAGAAAATTATCAGAGACTGCATTTTTTTGTGGTTTATATAATATGCTGTCAGAATCTCAGATTACACAGCTTCGAATGGTAGAATGATTACTGAATCATTGGAATTGAAGGGGATCGTTATGGAAACTGTTACAGCCTAGCTTTAGTTACTATACCAACATTTGACTGGAGGACCTAAGGAAAACCATGACAATTCTCAGGCAGCATAATCGGTGTCTCGGCCGACACTCGAATCAGGAACTTCGCGAGTATAAGTCAAACTGACTGCTGTTTCAGTTAAATTGCTAAGTTAGAACCTACAACTCAAGCTGGCTAACTTAAGTGAGAAAATTCGTTCTGGAGAAGCCAACAGTTGCTCCAAGAAATTGCCCTTTCTTCCATGACATGATAAGATGATACCGCATCCACAAGAGACTGCAAATATATTTATTTTGTGCCAAATGAATCAAAGTTTTTCATCATCGTAGTACTGTCTCATTTCTACATGTTAATTAAAGAACAAGAATGATAATTATTTGGTATTTTTGTTTTTATTATAATATACATCCGTTCTGAGTGCCACTAAGAAAATGTTATGTATAAATGTCGCAACAACAAACAAATGACTGAAGAGTTCTACCATCTAGGATATAACGCTATGTAATCAACTGAAAGTCAGTCGATGCTCTGGAGGAATAAACAAGCATGAAGCAGACAACAAGTCATGACTTAAACGCGTCTCTCGTGTTCAATTCATCTCTAACCACTGTGGGTACTGTATGTACCACCTGCTTCAATACAGTAGATCTGCATTCTTCCTACAGATTGTAAGCTTAGTTGTGTTTTTCGCGTGATTCTCAGAACGAACAGCATTCATTTCCACGAGTAGCATTAATTTTTTAAACGAAAATGCAGCCTATTATCTCTGAGGTAGGAACTAAACGCTTAAATATTATTTAGATTAAACGTCTATGTATAAAATCCGTCAATGATGAAACAATCATTAAAATATTCACCCAGGAATGTTCTACCCAAACAAATTTTAAATATAGTATAACTGTTAGTATTTTTATTATTTGCATGTCCAGTAAAACAAAATGAATTACGTATATTATTATTATCCTCTGAAAATCTATACTATTCATTTCTTAATTAAATATTTATGTTTCATTCCTCAATTCGTAATAACACTTAGTTTAATGATAATGAAATTATTATTACTGTCATAATTATCAGCTATTTGTTTGTTTACTTTTACTTTTATTCATTATTATTTCTTCCAAGTACTTACCTGTAATTTGTATTTGACTTTTAATAAGTTTGTCTATAATGTAATTCATTCATCTGCACTGTGCTGTGTCTGTAATTGGCCTGCGGCTGTTGACTCGGCACATTAATAATAAAGAATTGAATTGAATTGAATTTAACACTAACACAACATGTTTCGGTCACAGACGGCCATCCTCTCGTGTTTCAATGCGTTCAAACTGTTACACTGCTTTGGTGCACTCTAAATTTCCGCGTTGCAGTCAACTTAAAAAAATATAAATAATTACTTAAAATTCATTATTTTAATTGGACTGCAACGCGCAAATTTAGCGCGCATTAAAGCAGTGTTAACAGTTTGGACGAATTGAAACACCAGATGTTGGCCGTCTGTGGCCGAAACATGTTGTGTTAGTGTTAAATGATGAATATTTTAATGATTGTTGCATCATTGACGGACTTGATACATAGACGTTTAATTAAAATGTGAAACAGGATGCTAAAATTATTTAGATTAGCTTCAGGTTTCAGAGGATTAAATACTTTCCTCCCAAAATTCTGAGCGCACTCTTCAATTCAGCCATATGTGCTAAATATCCATACCCCCTCACCCTCCTTAATTTGATCATCCTAACAATACTGACCAAATAGTCCATATTACGGAGTTCTTAATTATGAAGCCTACAATCGCCCTCATTTTCCTTTCAACAAGAAGGACTGGTTACTGTTACTGAATATATTCATGGCGTTTTCTCAATCTACCGGCGAATTTCTAGAAGCATCTAACGGTACTACGAGTATTACTAATTTGCACTAATTCTTTTCTTTCATAACCTTCCTGATATTATACTTTCTACGCTAAATATTTTCAGCGGAGCCAGTATGGAAATTAAAAATAGGCATTCGTAGTATAGATTAGTTAAAATTAAATTTAAGTTCACTTAGTGGGGGGGGGGGGGAGAGTCCAACTGGATCCACTCCGCCCGGCGGCCACTGATTGGCCCCTTGTAGCCTGCCCTGGGGGATTATGATGATGGAGAATTTGGTGGAATGAAAATTGGGAGGGGAAACTGA
>NW_019737113.1:55649-57474 GCF_002891405.2 Cryptotermes secundus
GGGAAGCCAGCGACTAACCGCTTGAGCTATGGTGCGGCCCTTCATCAAGTCTTACTATTGTTCTAAACATTTATAACTAATGGAAGGAACGCACCGCAATTGATACTCTGTGTGTAAGCCTACATATCTTAACACGTTTAGTATCTTCTTGACCTGGAAGCTGCACGTTAAAGTCGGTTGTTACTCGTACTCGTACATTCAATATATTTATATTCTTCGTTTTAATATGCTCGTATCTCTGAGGTAGTCATGCTTTACACTATACCAAAGTGATCTGCATCTTCACCTCAGCTTCTCAATGTACCAAAGTCCAACACATACGAACTTGTACTATATTTAACAAATAACATCCAGGTACAGCATAATACATATTCAATGCCCCATCTCTTAAAGGACAGTCATCAAGGGAATACGTACATGTCATAGTTACTCGCCCCTTCATCTTACATGTTTACAGTTAATAATAATTAAGTATGGTAATAGGTACCACTTATATAGTACCCGTCTAGATGATGTAAGCAGTTTCAGTTAAAATCTTCCCATTTTAACACGAAGGTAATTAAACCTTCCACATTACAAGTGTGGCCTAATTATTCCAGCCGCACTGTGGCTCTGGGGTCGACTCAGCCTCTGACAGAAATGCGTACCAGGAATATTCCTGGGAGGTAAAGGGCGGAATTTTTTTTTTTTTTGCTGATTCCTTTCGAATTTCAATGCAAGGTGGGATACAGCCCCAATATACTTTTACATTTAAAGCTCTTCACCATTACATGTTCCCATCCCACCAACTGGTTTATTAACACCAACATACAGAGGGGTCGCACATGCATTTCGATGCCAAGGGGACGCGAAAGCAGAGTAGGCATATAACAGACATACTGCGAATGTTGCACATATGATGAATTTACTGTGCTTCTAGCAACTTTCAATGCGAAATTGATTACCACGGGGCCCTGTCTTCACTATGATTATAGAGTTCACCAAATCATCGCTTCCATTAATATTTTTCGTTGAGATGGGATCGTACATTATTGTAACAAAAACTAATATAATATAATTTGAAAATAAGTACTGTGGTCACATGAGTTACGAAAATAACCTTCAAGAAACGTGAAAATGAAGTGAAAACTTCCATTAAATTCTCACACAAATTGACGAATGAATGTGCTTATGATCCCTCATTTCATTCAGCTCATAGGCCTAGTTGAGAGTAAATGCAATTGTGGTAAGGTCTTGTGTAGTAGGGATTATATGTCAGCTATTGAATTGTGTTATCTATCTATCCATCTATCTATCTATTTATCTATTTCTGTTGCTCGCACTTGAAGCAAAGGGCCGCTACCTACACAGAATAACACAAATATGTAATAAAAGCAGACAAACATCCATGCCTTGAGTGGGATTCGAACCCATAATCCCAACGTTTGAGCGGGCGATGGGAGTTCATACCTTAGACCGCGCGGCCACTATGATTGGCTACATTATTATAAGGGAAAGTATTAATTGTACGATCCTGGCTATTTTACTAATATTTGTGGGGAGCAATTCAATTTTGGTTAAAACTTAGTAACAGTAAGTGCAGGAGAGGCAGGTTTCTTGCCCCAATAATATGAATAAAAGTAGTTTATAATTTGGAGATTGTCTGCATTTGTAGTAGGGCATAGTTGTTTGGCAAATTCCTAAAATTTTCTGTCTTGTATGGCACTACAAGACTTTTCAAAGTGCACAGAGAAGTTGCTTAAGATACAAGAATTTCACTGAGGTTTTGCCTCAAGGGCGTTAACATTAGCTCACGTTTCCTCTCAGATCTCTGAGTTTCTGATAG
>NW_019737114.1:0-303 GCF_002891405.2 Cryptotermes secundus
GAAGTATAGTAGCTGAAAGATCTTTGCCTTTTGTATTTAAGTGAAACCCATGTCTAGTGTAATGCTATCTTTCAAATATTACTACCAGTGAGAATGCATAATCAAATAGCTTCATATATTTACATCATTTTCTATTGAAAACCTTTATCTCTCGATTTACAAAAGAATTAACTTCAAGATCCCGTCTATCTGATAAATTCAGGACTAAAATATTTGTATGTCCGTTCTCCCTTACAAAATTTCTTATTTGGGTCTGGCCATTACTTGTTTCAATTCTACTTACATCTTTAGTGCCTCCCCATA
>NW_019737114.1:2850-6705 GCF_002891405.2 Cryptotermes secundus
ACATTCGACAAACTATAACTGTCTAGAGACACTTCAGAAAAAGGCCTTCAAAGGCGAGTCAGCAGCACAGTGGAGTTGTTTCAAGTGCACAGACAGACAGAAACAGATGAGAAAGACAACTGGAATTCCTGCCTATTTGTGATATCTGCCTAACAGTGGACATACAGAAACATACAGCTCACCTCAGGTTTAGCCTTTATTTCCTGAAATGTTATTCGCACAGGATCCGCTGCCTCTTGTGAGTCTGAGACATCCTCGGCTTTAATATTCACTGCCTGGCTTGCATCATGACTTGCTGGGTATGTCTCACCATATGGACCCACTAAAACCTTCTCTGAATTTGTACAGTTCTGTAATGGCATCACATCTTCTATCAGTCATGGCTGTACAACACCATACATGAAACAATACATGCTCTCCTTGCTGTAGCTGTTTCTCATTACATCTAACCCATAACAGTTGCTCTGTACAGATTTATTCTCTATAGACTTCATAAACTTAGCAGGTGTTAAGTTCATAATGCAGGGACCTTCCAGAGAAACCTGGGGTCCCTGTGGAAGTATAGACAATACATATCTGCTCTTTATGGAACCTAAGCACTCATCACTGTGTTCACACATGCCCATCATGACTTTGCATACTGACGCAAACAAACACAGTCCAAAACCCCATAATTGTACCTTTAACAAAATCCATCTTCACAATTGTCTCCCAAGTGATCTCATTCTTTCAGGTCTACTGTAAAAATTTTGTATGCATTTCTCATTCTCACATGCTTGCTATATGACCTACCCATATCAGGACCTGAATCAGCTTGCAGCATCTCAATTGGAGTTGCCAACAAAGCCTTCAGGCACTAGACTGATAGAAACCATAAAAAATACTGGGAAACCATAAATGGACTCAGACAGGCAAAGGATTTTATAGCAGGACCCTCTGTCAGAAGAACGAAAGATCTGTTGAGATTATACAGAGATCAACTAAGATGGGTGGTAGGATTAATTACCAGACACTACCACCTGAAAGGACACCTTTACAAGTTGGGACTGACAGACAACCCAATATGTGAAAATGAATCAGCAGCACTCATCCTGTGTGATTGTGGGGCCATAGCTTATGTAATATTTTGTCACTTGTGATTATTATAATGGCACCATAAGCAGGGTCCTACACTTTATTAAGAATGTAGGATTAATAAAGGGCTAAACCAAGGGGAAACAGAACAGTTCATTGAAGGTCGCAGTGCCTGGGCCGGTCTTTATGACCTAACCATTACATACACACACACATACATACCCCTATCACTTCCTTGAATTGATCTCTCTCCCACAAAATAATGCAAATTCTTACAATATGAAGAACCATGTAAACTTCCCGCATGGATTATGAAAACTAACACAAACTTGGCATAAAAAGTTTAGTTTCTTAAGATACGAGAATTGACTGATGACAATAAAATTCTTGTCTGTGCACACAAGCACAAAACACTCACCATCCTTTCTGTCACAGCAGGAAATGTTTCTTCAGCTCTCTGTAGCAGAATTCTCGGCATTCCTGTTGCAAGAGAATGCAGAATCTTTCATAACCTTGAAACTTATTTTATCACATGTGGGTAGAAAATTAATTAATATACAAGAATCCTAGTGATATTGGATCACATTTCTAAAAAGTGTACCAGTACCTAGCTCTGAATATTTGCCCAAGTCTGTAAGGAAACATACTAATTATTTTGAACACACTGACGTGGACTTCTTTGTTCTCACAGTAGAGGCCGGCAGTGATTATGAAGCTTAGTGTCTTATTACACGTTGTGTAGTCTTGCAGATTGTTGCTCAGTTCTGAAGAAAGTTAGTTCACCCATTTTGTGTGAGCATCTTGCTACCAAAACGTCGGTAACTAGCTACCACACTGCACAGTTACGTCCTAGAAACAGTAAACCTACCCCACAAATTTACAACGCAGAGCCGCAAAAATGCATTTGTATGCTTTGCATATACGTACATACCACATACGCCATAGACCATCAGCAAGTCGGATTGGTATGTGAACAGGCGAGAAAGGGCAGGAAACAGTAAAAATGTAGATTCTACTACAAACATGACCCGCAAAACGGGCGCTGAGAAGTAACTTACACACTTCCATCATAAATGCAAGATTAGAAACCTAAAGGCAAGACTTTGTTCTACTTGTGTGGCTGTTGGTCACTCGTGGTCAGCACCGTGAAAATCCCATATTATTGTTGGGGACCATGGTCCCTATGACACTTCGGTGAAACGCTGCTGCCATCTATGTTGATCTTACATGACTAAATTAAAAATAACCTCCAGGGCCGAGAGCACAATCGGTAAGAAGGTATGGTACCTTAGCAACTATTTTGAGTGCCCCCCCTCGCCCCCCACAAAATGCTTCTTTCGCTACTACCAATAAATACTTGTAGATCTCTTGTACTGCAGTCTCTTTCCTTCTGGCGTTCCCATTAATAACCTATATGCATTCCTCGCCTCCCCATTCGTGCTACATGCCATGCCAACGTCATCCTCCTCGACTAGTGATATTGAATACAAGTCAAAGCTTTCATTTCCCAATAACCTATTTCCATTTTTGAACTGTGTTCAATATCACTAGTCGAGGAGGATGAGGTTGACGAGGACTGCATATAAGATATTAGAGGGAACGCCAGAAGGAAAGAGACTACAGGGAAGACGAAGGTGTAGGTAGATGGACAATATTAAATTGTATCCTAGTGAGATAGGATGGTATAGATTGGATTGGACTGATCTGGCTCAGGATAGGGACCAGTGTGAACATAGTAATGAACCTTTGGGTTCTACAAGACTGGAAAATTCTTGAGTAGCTGCACAATTGACAGCTTCTCAAGAAGGGCTCAGCTCCATAAGTAAGTTTAATGTCACTTCACCCGTATCCTTTGGGTTGGATTTGAGTGAAGTTCTATTAAACTTCGTCCCCCACCCTTTCCCCCCAAACAATAACAGCAGAATATGAGCCACTGCAGCTCTGGAGTACAAGAGATTAGGTTGCAAATGAATTATCTGGAGAAAGTTTGTCACCAGGCCAGGAAAGTCATAACCTTTCTTTCACATGAAACACCTCTTTAACCAAATGAACTGAACATCGTGAACTGTAACATACATGGAATACTTGTAATTAGGAAAGCTGAAGGTGGGGTGAAAGAAAATTCTGTTTCAATTAGAGATACATATATTAAGCCTCATAATTTCCTTATAACTTACATTTGAAAGCCACAAAGAACAGTTTTCCGGTTATATTTAAGTGTTATAAATCATACGAATAAATCATTGTAAGAAACAATACTCATGTTCCCATTTATTATTTTCATTAGAATGATGGAATTCGAGAATGTGAAATACACCCGTCAACAAGATTAAGACTGCATTTAATGATATAAGAAAATCTGATATATTCATCTTCACCAGTTCAGTACTGGACAGAACAATATGGCAGAAATAATAACATATCTTAAAGAAATATAATTAATACTGAAAATTTGGTATCTGTTCACATTCCAGTTCAGTAATGGAAAGGTTTACATGGCAAAAGTAACACATCTTACAAAAGAATGTAATGAATACTGACAATCTGGTATATATTCATCTTCCAATTCAGTATTGAATATAATTATATAGCAAAAATTAATAATATATGTTAAAGGAATGCAATTACTATTGAAAATCTTATGTTCATGTTCACCAGTCCAGTGTAGGTAATAACAGAATTGAATAACAATGTAATGAAAAGGATATGGGTAAAGAAATTACATAAATAGTCCTACCCACATTCAATCCTGATACTGATTCTGCTTCTCAGAGTTTCACA
>NW_019737114.1:7327-8522 GCF_002891405.2 Cryptotermes secundus
AGAGCACTCCCATGTCACCAGTAGGTACTGCAGGACTTATGTCCATCTGTACTTGCTGAGCAACATGGAAACTCTCAGGCACACCAGCAGGGTTTTCCTTGTCATGACTTGTGGAAGGATTTCGTGAGGCAGCTCCAGGTGCCCTGAATAGCGATTGTAGATTATCCAGAAGAGTAGCACCATCTTCCTCACAATTAGTTTCCCCCAGTCCTCTAAATGAAAGGCCATTGATGATGCTAGTCTGCAGGGCATCTACAAACTGTTCCCCAGGTGGGTTATTGTTCGAACCAATAGTTCAAACGAATAGCTCCAAATGTGTTCTCCAGGGGATCCTGATTCAGGATTAAGGTGTAAAGGTACTCAAAACCCACCTCTTTCAGTGTCCTCCACACATGCTGGGCAGCAGTTATGTCAATCAGCCACCCATTCTGTGAAGGAGGAGGATGAAGAAAGGCAGTTTTGCCATCCTTGAGGAAGATCCAACACTTTATCCCCATACTTGCCTTTTCCCGAGCTCTATATGGGGACTGTTGTCACTGAGTGGGCAACGCAATGTTTTCCCTCGGCCAACACATGTTCCACCATTGAAACTATCAAAGAGGTTGACAACCTCCTCAACAAACACAGCTGTTGCCATGTATTCGCTGCTGCACCAACCTTAATGGGGGGGGGGGGAACGGACGTTAGTTTGCTTCATTACGTGGTGGATTACAGTTTCTTTACATTGGAAAATAACACATTACTCTACAAAGGCCTAACGTTATAAAAAACTTGTACATTTCATTACATTATTCCTCATATTAAAATCTTTGCCACCTAATTCACCTTAATTATATCACTGATAGTGTCGACTGTTTTTCAAATATTTCTTAATTATCCTAAAAACAGTATTTGTGATATATTCTTCATAACCTGTATATTGACATACAGTTTCAGAAGTCAATTCAAGTCAGATGATAATGACATCTGTTTGATTATAACTGGGTTCTGGGGCAGTAACTTTGAAAAGTAGTCCTCATTATTAGTCACTTCATTCACAAAAGAGACATTTAGTGCTTACCTGTACCTACTAGAGCATTGAGGCTTGCTGCAACAGTATGGCTCATGGCCTGTGCAGCCAAGCACACATTCATTGAGCTCTGTTCTGTAGGGTTCAGGTGGGGTTTGTCAGCATATACAACAGGCGAAATGGAAT
>NW_019737114.1:11213-15796 GCF_002891405.2 Cryptotermes secundus
CGTATTTTGTTCTTTGTATTTCTTTTCATTAAACGAGTTCGCTGCATACATTTTAAAGTCTTAGTAAATTATTAAACATTAGAAAAATTTGTTGAGAATTTTCATAGAAGAGCACGTGGTTACTTGTGGGAACTTAAAACCATAGTGATAACTTTACAATACAGCGATGCGCTATTTGCTAATATACTTCATATTTTTGCCTGAATGGTTACTACTGTACATATTTTGTCATATATGGGCATTCCTCCAGCATATCCCCGTTCGGTGGTAGATTGGGCCAAGTTATGTTGGTTTACCTTAAATTTTATAAGTACTGAGGGGAAAAGAAGAAGAAGTAGGTTGGATTTTTTAGAAGGAATTGGAGTTCAGAATCTGTTGGCGGAATTAGAAGTGTAATGATTCCAATAGTTTGGTCATGTCAAAATGGTAGATAAAGGATACCGAGAATAGCCTTGTAAATAAAAATTAATAGAAAGAGATCGCTGAGATGACCCAGAACAAGATGGCATTGGAAGATAGAAAAAAAAGAGGCAAAAGTGGGAATGAAATCTAAGAGGATAGATTTTACGAAGATAGAAGGTCAGTTCTAAATGGTGTGACGATAAGCACTACACTCGGCATAGGTGTGTTATGGACTCAGGCCATTGTCCCGAAATCTGAAAGATTACTGCTTTTACAGCGTTTCTAACCTGGATCTTTTTCGGTCCTCATGTGCGAAGGTGAGGAGGCACCTGCTCAGCTGGGTCCGTTATATCTGATCTCGATAAAACCACAGTCTAATGGCTGAGATTAGCACATGTAACGGACCGAACTTGGTAGATACGCTTGCACGTGATGACTGTAACAGATCCACTGTCGGAAACGTTGTGTTATTTCAGAATGCAGGACGATGGGCATGGTCCAGAAAGTCAGTAATAGTAATAAAAAATGATTGGAGACGTTTCGTTAGTCGACTCATATAGAACGGAAACTAACTAGTAAGCAGAAATAAAATGAGTAATATAAAAAGAATACATATGTGCTAGAAGTGTTGAAGTGCATGGTCACCACTTTGTGAAGTTGTTCAAGATGAGTTATTCCTAGGGCTGACAGAATATGCTCGTAGATAAAATTGTAAAGGGCGAAACGAAATTCGCGCACAAGCTCCTCATAATGTGTTTCCTTGCTGATACAAATTGTCGGAAATGTAACACAACGTATGTTCCGAGGTGCACGTCACTCTCAAGTGGGGCAACATATTTCTGAGAAGTGTTGTCACGATGATACACAGTGCTTTGTTAGGTGCAGTGCAGGGCCGTGATCGAATGATCTTGACGAATCCTCAGTACCTGTAAGCGTCGACTGGTACAGGCCGGCCGATATTTTTGGCCGGTGTCCTTCGCTGTCAGCGCATGAGAGCGAGTCTATGCTACGAATTTACTTCTGGAACTTTAGTCCTCTCAGTAATAATTCAGGCTTTTTAACATCCTAGTATGATGAATTAATTTACTCACAGAATGTTGCACTACACTAGCAGCGCAAAATTAAAATACACATAAACCTAACACAATACCAATTATTCGTCTAACTGTGTCACCCCTGACAAGTCACTGTTTTTACCGAGTTCAGCTGTATCATTATCACTGGAGTCGCTGTCACTGCTGTCTTCAGAACGTCGGATGATAATTCTTTCTATAGCGTTCTCTCTAATTCCCTCTTTTTCGATATATTCCTTTTCATTCTTTTCGGTGCGGTCGCAAACTTTTTACAAATTCTCTATTCCAAATTCACTGAACCATTTCTCACACATCTTTGCCACATCATCCAAATGAAAAGAAACATTTTCTGCCCCTACTGACTGCTTAACATCAGCCCAAACGAGTTCAGTCGGATTCAAGTCTGGATGATAAAGTGGAAATCGTAATACCGTGTGTCCATATGCAGCCATTATGTTGTCCATTACAAAGATTTGTGGAGGGGTTTATGTGCCTTTATCAGGTCATAGAGCTGAATTTTGAGCATTCCGTCATGAAATGGCACATTGTTCACTGTAAGCCACTCCATCATCTTGGCCTTCGTGGTCTGGCTGGTTGGCGCCTTATTAAACTGCACGTTGTGATATGGGGCATTATCTACAACAAGAACTGATTTTGGAAGCAAATTCGGAATAAGTTTTTCTGTTAGCCACTTCTGATAATTTGTCGCGTTCATTTTGCTATGATAGTCCCCGGTCTTGAGATGAGATTTAAATTACAATGACCCGGGAGTGAAGCCGGTTCTGCCTCCCGCGTGCACAATAATCAGCCTCTGACCCTTCGATACGGGTGATTGATGGAGTGTCATCAGTCCAGTTTTTAGGTCTGGTGTGACTGCTGTGAATGAAGGGCTCGTCCTCATAAAGTACAGTCCGACCTTCCTCCCTGTACTTCTTTATTGCACGCAAATATGCTACTCTCTTCGACCTAATGTCGTCCCTCTCGATCAAGGCGCCCCTGTTATTTCGCGTTTTCTTCCATTTAAAGCCCATCTTCAGTAAAATAAGTTTCAGGCTTGCACTACCTCCCTTGAAATTTATGATTTCCCTTAGTTTTGGAAGTAGTTTCCTTACAGTAGGCACAGTTTCTTCTTGGGGGTAGAAACCATACACTGTCCGTCGAATCACGGATATATCGAAATCATCTGGATTTGTTATCCGTTTAGGTACAGAATGGTGTTTCCGGGAGTTCCGAATATAGCGCCTTCTTTTTCATATCGAGAACCTTCATTCAGAATTCTTCGTAAAATTCTTTCTGAAAAGCCGGTTGACCTTACTGCTCTCTATTGTATCTTTCTTAACGGTATCAATAGATGACCTGTAGCCGCTTCACTTTTCATAAATGAATGGACGTTATTTACAACCTCTCGGGTCTGGCTGTGCAATGTTTTGTTACCAAGTTTTGACTGAATATGTGGCATTTGTTTTCTTTTTAAATGTGTTACTGCCCTAAAAGAAATATATCTATTAAAAACAAGCAACTGACTTGTGGGAAAAGCATGCAGTATCTACTAATAACAGCGATCCTATGAGCTCAACATCTGCCTTCTTACTGAGGCAGCATAGTGTCGCTACGAATGCTCACCTATCTTAGGCTCGCCGACTTGCATCAGACCACTACCAATCAGAGATCCACCGGCCAAAATCTGCCGTCCTACCTATACTACTACGAGGCCGCTCCATACCTCAAGCGGTTAGTCGCTGGTTTCCCACCGCGGTGGCCCTGGTTCGATCCTGGGTCTGGCCAAGTGGGATTTGTGGTGGACAAAGTGGCGTTGGGGCAGGTTTTCTCCTAGTACTTCAGTTTGCCCTGTGAATCTTCATTCCACCAACTGCTCCACAATCACCCTCACCTATCATCTGGGGCTGGTACAACAGGCCAGAAGTGCCACAGTACAAGGGACTTAGTCCCACCCCGCTAGCAATAAAAAATACTGCTGCACGCAACACACGCCCCGTTATCCTGGTTGACTTCGTCTAGATTCTGACATGTTTCGACGACTGGAGTAGTGTTTCTGTGAGAAAGGCAGTGGTCTACGATATGCGTGAATGCAGGCCGCCCATGGATTATACGTACGCCAGCCAATGAATATGCCATAATTGCAACTGTCGAACTCGACATCACACGAGAATCGGGACTGTTCTAGCCGAGGGTCCTCCAAGTACTTAATGACGATCAGTTGCAACTATACAAGCATTCGAGGAGCGCACATCTCTTCCAGACTCTCGTCCTCTACAGAGAAATTTTGCAAATCGCTACATAATCACGCTGATGAGAGCGCTTTGTGCAAAACATTATGTGAACAGACGAAGCGTGTTCTACGCCCACAACAACCACCACTGGACACGGGATAATCGTTATACTATCCGCAAACATGCATATCAATTCCGTTTCGGCTCCATCGTTCGAGCTTAAATCGCCGGGCAAATTATGTGCTACCTGGCAGGCTGATTCATCGATGTCATGACTTTCTGGAACCTGTTCTACCTGGGCTGCCCATAGCTGTGAGTTAGAGGTTGTGGTTCAGCACGGTGAAGATGTCTGGCAGTAGCTCAACGCGACATATCCACGAAGATATATTGGGATATATCCCTTACACATGCTAGCTCGTATCCATGGAAATCAATTGTCATGAACACGTGCTTACCGAAATGTTCGCTACTAAGCAGCCTAAGTTGTACTTTTGGCTGCGTACCTCGGGAATCTGTTTACCTAGCAACGGTTTCTTCTGGCTCCGTAGTTTGATGCTTTGAGCAAATCCGTCACATTGCTCCCTCCTTAAGGCTCTTCGGCCTGAATAGCCGATCCTTCACTGTTTCTTCTCGTGACGTCTTCTTCTGGCTCGTTTCTTTCCTCATGCTGTGTTAATTGTCCAACCGCTCCTACTGCTCTCTCCTTACGGCAGCACGTCCCAGCTGACGCCACTTTCCGAACATCCGTCTTTTTAGGTTCCTCGTACCAGGTCCCTGTTTTGTTCCGACGATGTTTCGCTTGCGCCGTGCCACTTTTGCCCGGTGGGTCGTTCTATTGCGGGTGACGACCATTTTCCTCCGGGATCCACAATCTCCC
>NW_019737115.1:0-452 GCF_002891405.2 Cryptotermes secundus
TCTCATGGCTAGTGATTCAGTGACATTCACAGAGGTGGGTAAATGTTAGTTGTACTCTTCTTGTATTACATTACAAGTTTCAGAAATGAGAAATTGGCATTCACTGCTGTATGATTGTTATTTATTCAGTTTACGTTCTGCTTGGGGGCAGAAAGAAATTGACATCTGCAGTTTTAAATTTTTATTGTGACACGACACCTAATGGCTGGAATAGTGGAGCCAGAGGAGACGTCCGTTGCTAGGCTATGGCTCGGTAAGGAAGTTCCTGTGGCAACGAATAAACAAGCAACAGTAGAGGTATTGTTGAGCTATAATGATGGAAGCAGTATTGTCTGTTGCATCCGCCCCGAGGTTATACACGTGTAACAATAATCCCAGGCGAGCTGAAAAATAATCGAGGGAGTCTATTGAGATGGCAGTCAAAGATGCTTGAGAAGAGATGGCAAGAAAGA
>NW_019737116.1:0-2396 GCF_002891405.2 Cryptotermes secundus
GGAGAGTTTCATGGAGGTAGTCCTAGGCCCAAATTGGGGCTGTAGTGCCAAGGAAAAAAAAAGGTTCAGTCAAAGCATACCGCCACAGTAAAAAAAAAAGTAATATGACTATTACATACATCCACATTCGGCCTGCTGGCTTCCCACGGCTTCACATAAGAAAATGGGTTCCTCTGAGGAATTTGGCCCGAAATTCTGAAAATCATATCCAAGTCCAATGTTGGACTGACTGCGAGGGTTTCTGAGTTCAAACATATCATTTGTACTACAGTTACGCGGATTTGGTAAATTATATTTCTTTCGCTACGGTAATACATCTCTTAAAACACTTCTATAGGTGATACTGGAATAAATATGAAAAATTCATTTGCTTATTACATTTAGAGACATGAGCTTTACGTTACAGTCATACAGCCACTAGCAAAATAGGCAATAAATTTCAACGGAAACTTATTATCGAAAACAAATTTAATCAACACTGAAAGTGTCCAAGATTTTTTCCAATGGTAAATTCTGGTATTAGCGGTGGCGAACTTTGGAATTTTAACATAAGAGTTAAGTTACTGAATTCACTATTCAATAGATTCAGTCAGGTATGTTTAATGTCTCTTGTACTAAATCCACAGAACCTTACTCTTTAGACAATGGAAGCATTCCTTTCTAGGGAATGGAACTAGATTCTCAACAAGAAGGAAAACGACTGCAATATGGCGTCAGACTGTCCCGCGTGCTATGCGTGTCTCAGAAGTTGACAAACTGTAACCATAATGAGGCAATCAATCCCTTACACTGTGCTCAGACTGAAACACATAAACAGATCACATGTAACAGGCAATACACAGTCTGACTTCCTAAAGCAAAAACGCAACGAATGATAACAAATCAGTTACAGCTAAAACGCTTGCTTGATATCACTGCCACAGAGTTCACGACGTAAGAGGAAAGTCGCATTCTATGGGATCCCCACTTCTGTATAGGGACAGCACATTCTGGGCGATTCCTTGATTTTTATTTAGGCTTTTTTTACGGAGTGTAGCTGTCAACCACACGCCCAACCTCCAACCTGGAGGACCAGGGTATCCCTTTTTGCCTTGGTCAAACATACCCTATCAGTAGCTATGCTACCGCCGGCATAGCTCTCAGGATTAAATGGATATGCAAGCCCTACCACCATCTGAGCTATTACTTAAGACATTTTAAACCATCTACTACCACTAATCTTACATACACCAATAAACAAAATTCTAAATACAACTCACTGTAAAGTAGTTATTAATGTAACTAATATGTGTAAATATTTTAATAGTTTTCAGGTTACGCTATGTTCTGTAGCCATAACAGAGTTGGTATAAGAAATGTTGTGTTCATTCATCATAGTTCCTGAGATATTATATGTTCTGTAAATGCTTCTGAAGTTATAAACACTGAAATCCCATTTATTTTCTTTTTCCTGCGCTGAAAGCACCACACTGTGCATCATCAGAATCTCCTTCATGTTCATTTTGATTAACCCAAAATCTTTCTCTTCCCATTCTCCTAGTTGTACGGTCATGTTACGTGCTGAGGCTCCTGCATCATAATTCTTAATTTGCATCATCTGCATAAAAGCTTGCACAGTGTTCTCTCCCGGTTGACCCCGACTTTCGCAGCGCATTTTCTTTTTCCACACTACATTTCCATTAGTTAATACGATCACAGTAATAAATACTCCTGTTTTCACTGTTTTAATTAAAATTGCAAAAGTTTTTTTGGGGTTCATGACAACGTAATATTATTAAAAATTTGACCTTAGTTGTGTGTACGTCAACGTAAACATTTCATAAGAAGGTATGGATTGACTTAATCTCTATTCGTTGACTCCATGGTTTCCTAGGAAGTTGCTAGAATCTGATGCTTATGCTCATATTGTGGTCATGTGACAGCCATTTCTGCAATGCTATACTTAGATCATGAGCCAGCGGCCTCCGTAGTCTAGAGGTAACGTTCCCACCTCATGTCTCATAGTACGCGGGTTCAAATACCCGGCGGAGGTAGTCGAATTTTTAAGGGCAGAAAAATTCAGGGAACAAGTCCTCCGGGAGGGACTTTACGCCGTGTGTCCCGTGTCGTAGCTTTACGGCACGTAAAAGAACCTCATACCTCCAAAGGAGGTCACTGAGCCAAATTAAGGACATTTCCGGCCCAACAGCAGTCTCTAATACCTCTGGTAGATGGGGGAATCATTATAGATACCTCTCAGCTAGTAGAGCCGGTCTCGCTGGCTGGGCGGGACTGATGGCAAGCACCAGTACCGGTAGGATATAGAGACTGGTAGAAATCATAGAGGGAAGCATAATGGACCAATACAGGTCTCAGTGCATGGGGAAACCCACCCTCTCCAATAACTAACTAACTAA